>NW_022600614.1:0-7936 GCF_009176505.1 Sitodiplosis mosellana | reverse complement strand
GCCAACAACTGTCAAATGGTCGGGAACTTTATTCTTTGATAGTACATGAATGAGTCGGTGTGACAGTTGGTGTGAGCGAGACAAAGTTCGACAGCAAACAATTTGGTCGTGTCAGTTTAAATGTTCTTTATCTTAAATTGTTTACCCCTAAAGATTTTTCAAGTGTCATCCTAATGAACCACTGCTAGATTTAGGATTTAAAAATTTTAAAAAAGTATACTCGTATATGATAATTTCATTTTTTACAGTTTAAGATGCCAATCGTTAACATATTTAAAACTGTACAAAATGAGGAGACACGAGGTTAAAGAATGCCAAAAAACAATATCAGAATATTTATCGAAAAGTGGCTTTTCCGAAGTGCCAAATGGTAATACACCGTCACCATTGTCTCCAACAAATTCAGTTGGTTCACAGGTAATATTAACTGAGATGAACTGGCCAGATGAAGAGATTTACGAATGATCTTTTTTAGGGTTCTGGTTCGAATACACCGCCCTGTTCATTAGTACCAATTCAAGTTCATGGTGCATTTCAGCGACAAGATATGTTCTTTAACTACTTGGTTATGTGTCATGATTTATGGGAACTAGCAGATGCAACTGTTATCAAGGGAAATCATACAGGTTAGTGACTATTTTTATTACTAGATATTTTCAAAGATTACACAGTGCAACAATTAAAAAAAAAAGTCAGACAACCGGGACTTGACATATCAGAGGTGTTAGTTCTACTATAGGTGAGCAAAACCCTAGCTGGGTTTTGAAAGTTTAGTAGCGGTTTTTATTTTATCGACCTAGGAAGTTTTTGGGATTCAGGGGATTCTCCAGAGTTGACTTCTTCAGTTTTTGGTCAAAAACTCATCTGGTATTGGTAACAACATCTTACTGTCTTGAGCAAAGTTGTAGTTAAAGGTCCAATGAACAAGTTTTGTGAACAAACTAATCCAAAAGAATCACATTTGGTGGGTGCTAGAGGACCAAATGTCCGAAAAAAGTTAGATTTTTTCAGTTTTTCGACCATACCTCGCGCAATATAGATTCTTTTCAATTATTTTCTTTGACAAAATTATAGCCAAAGGAAAAACAAACAACTCTCTAGAACATATTACTTCGAAAAAAATACATCCAGTCCACTTTACTGGCTAAAAATCAATTTTGGCTACCAAACAACACTTTTGAGCATTTTTTGAAGTCCTATAACTCCTAAACTGATCGAAATAGAGCAATGGTATCTGAAGCAACTTTTTAGTACTGCTTAAGATCTTTGCATGTTAAGTACTAAAAGAACTAAAATAGTACTAAAAATGTACTAAATTGTACTAAATTGCTTAAAACCATTTTGATGGCCATCGGCAACCGACACTGCGCCTTCTTGACAGTTCTCATATAAATGAGCCCAGAAGCGCCAACTGGTGCAAGAACATGTAATAGAACCGTTGTATACCAATAGTATTAAAAGCTTACACGTTGGGTATACTGTTATTGACTGTTTTGAATAGTAGTTCTTTCACATAAAAACATAAAAATCTGCTTGCATTACACTTAATCTCTCTTATTCCATTGATATTTTTTCCAAAGGAGAAAAAAAAATTTCAAGCCTCAATTGCACAGCATATCACTATTAGAATCATTGTGTCAACATGAATCAACCAATAAACAAACCAAAACAAACACAAACCACACAATGAAATACCACGTTTGTATAAATATAGCAATCACTTGAAGAGAAAAACTCAAAAAAACATGTTTCAATAAAAAACAATATTCTAATATAAAGCTGTCAACGGACAGAAGGTTGTCCGTCCGTCCGTCCGAAAAGTTCGGACGGACAAAATTTGTTCGTCCGAACTTTTTTTCGGACGGACAGATTTTGTCCGTCCGAAAAAAATGAAAATTTCGGTTTGGTAGCCAAAATTGATTTTTAGCCAGTAAAGTGGACTGGATGTATTTTTTCGAAGTAATATGTTCTAGAGAGTTGTTTGTTTTTTCTTTGGCTATAATTTTGTCAAAGGAAATAATTGAAAAGAATATATACTGCGCGAGGTATGGTCGAAAAACTGAAAAAATCTAACTTTTTTCGGACATTTGGTCCCCTAGCACCCACCAAATGTGATTCTTTTGGCTTAGTTTGTTCACAAAACTTGTTCATTGGACCTTTAACTACAACTTTGCTCAAGACAGTAAGATGTTGTCACCAATACTAGATGAGTTTTTGACCAAAAACTGAAGAAGTCAACTCAGGAAAATCCTCTGAATCCCAAAAACTGCCTAGGTCGATAAAATAAAAACCGCTACTAAACTTTCAAAACCCAGCTAGGGAAAACCGTCAACGGCGAATTTTTTGTTTCGCTAACTGGGGGTTTCCGCTTTATAGAGGTTCCGTTATAGGGAGGTTTTACTGTATTTATGCGTTTCGCTGAACACAACGCGCGAAAAATATTAGATATTTTTGGACTCTGAACATTGAACGCGTTGAACGTTGAACGTTGAACACAACGCGTGAAAAATATCTGTTATTTTTATGCGATATTTCTATCCCATATGAATCCCACCATTGATAAAAATCTTCAACTCGGTCATAAGTGAATGAAATTTTTACACAAGTTAGGGTTTGAAGAGCCCTTCCGATCCCACGCTTAGGGTACCTCCCCAGATACCACCTGACCCGATTTTTGAGCTTCCAAACATTCAGGATGAGAATAGAAAATTTACCCCCCCTTTAGAGGTCGATTTTTTTTTCGATTCGCCACCTGAAATGGTTGAATTTTAGCAAAAAAAAATTTTGGGACAAAACTCAAAATTTTTCCGATTTTTTTACTGTCATGCACCACAAAATGGTCAAAAATGGTTGAAAATGGCCTCTGATGATGTTTTGATCTAAGAAAACTGTCATTTTTCCACCAAAATACATTAATGTATGACCCCTTGAACGTCGCTTTACCTATAAATTGGATCTGAATTCGACATTTCTCCATAAAACGAGCTATCTCAAATCCTGTCTGATGGGTCTAAAAGGTCGAAAAATGGCCATGCTTCAGAGGATGTTTTCAACTCGCAATACTTTATACAGAAAACCACTTTTTCTACTTCAAAAATGCTTTATTCTGGGTTCCATCGTATATAACCTTTTAATTTCTATTCCCATCCTGAATGTTTGGAAGCCCAAAAATCGGTTCAGGTGGTATCTGGGGAGGTACCTAAACTGGGGATCGGAAGGGCTTTTCAAACCCTAACTTGTGTAAAGATTTCATTCACTTATGACCGCGTTGAAAATTTTTATCAATGGTCCAAAAATTCTGAAATTGGCAAAATTTCGATTTTTTGACCAACCGTACAGGGTCTCGAGTAAAGGTGTCAACGGACAGGCACCTTGTCCGTCCGTCCGTTTGACACCTTTAGTCTCCAGAGGAAGACCCTGGGGAAAAATTTTGGCTTTCTGAGTTTTTGTTCAAAACCAACTTCCATGCAAAATTTCAGCCCATTCTGAAGACCATTTGCGAATTTTGGCTGATTTCATGTGGAATGGTCGCTATGGGATATTTTTATTCACATGGGATAGAAATATCGCATTAAAATAACAGATATTTTTCACGCGTTGTGTTCAACGTTTAATGTTCAGAGTCCAAAAATATCTAATATTTTTCGCGCGTTGTGTTCAGCGAAACGCATAAATACACAATAGCGATTCTGCACACAGAGTCGCTGTTTTTTCGTTATACTGTTCACACTTACGATGAGCTGCGTGGAGCGTGCATGCACATATTTCGCTCACTTCTTTCTTTGAACACTCTTCGAGTGTCAACACAATGTCTGTGTGTGTATCGCTTGTGCCGTCGTTTATAAATGTTTGTCGACGTCAATGAGCTGGGTACGAAGAGTGTCGATCGAAAGAAAAGAGCGAAACATATTAATGCATGCATCGCGCAGCTCATTGACGTCGTTGATACACACACTTTCAAAGAAAGAAGTGAGCGAAACATGTGCATGCACGCTCCACGCAGCTCATCGTAAGTGTGAAGAGTATAACGAAAAAACAGCGACTCTGTGTGTGCAGAATCGCTATTGTGTATTTATGCGTTTCGCTGAATACAACGCGCGATAAATATTAGATATTTTTGGACTCTGAACGTTGAACGCGTTGAACGTTGAACGCAACGCGTGAAAAATATCTGTTATTTTTATGCGATATTTTTATCCCATATGAATAAAAATATCCCATAGTAATCTCTGGTTATTTTCGTAATTTATTCATTTAATAACGCCGCCAAGGCTGGCTAAATCAATCACAGTTTTTCCGAAAAGTATTATAGATATTTCCTCATTTTCCTAATATAGATTTCTTCATTGGGCTTGATCATGAAAATGGACCAATAACATTGCACAGCTCACTTAGCAAAGTGGTTAAATATGTTCACGCCGGTTTGCAAAAGCTAAAACAAATGTGAATTCGATAAAAAAAAAATTGACGATTTTATTTAGTTTGAAGTAACTAAATCATTTTCAATTTTATACGACAGAAATTATTACCCGCTGCTGTAAGGCATAAGAAGTAAAACCAAAATTTTACACAAAGGACAAAATTAATGGAATAAGAAAATATTATATATAATGATAATTAGTGAATTCTTTTTATATTATTTCATACTTAACAGTTTATTTATCAAAAACAACAATCAAAGAATAAAAAATAATTGTTAAACTTATTCAAATACAATCCCAAAAATATGTGAATAGACAGTTGTTTTCTATCTCTTCTCATAGTAATTTCACGCTTCTTACAAGAAGCAAAAATAAGTTTTAATTTATTTTATTTTATTTTAATTCAGCTTTAATCTTTTACAACCAAAATAAACGATTACTTTAAATATATAATTTGCAGTCATTCAGTTGTAATTGCCATTTGTGTATGCTTTAACCCTTGTCTGCTGCTCCAACAAAATCACGTATCTGTCGTTACAGTGTAAATTTTACACTCTACATGAAAGGGCCAAGGAAAAGGCTTCTGTACCGATTGGCTTCATATTTTCCAAGACTCAAGTTTTGAGCAAAAAATTAAAACCTACTAAGTTTGAAGTCAATCGATAAAGAAATAAAGGTACCTCCATACCAATTTTGCTATTTCAGAAATTAAATTAGAAACTTTTGTATGAGAGGTACCCCAATTTTCCATCAGATTGGCTCCAAATTTGGTTTGGTATCGGATTTAGATGAAAAAATAAAATTCCCGAAGTTTTATGAGTTTTCGATCTTTGGAACATGATTATTGGATTGCATTTAATTCTGATTTTATTCATTTTTCACGTTCGCCAGCGCTTATGTACAGCTGTTACTTATTTATTGGTGGTCATACGATAGATCTGACTGTGGCCAAATTTATATAAATTCAATGCTCTTTACGATAAAACTTTGAAACTGGCAAAAATCACTCCGAATTTGATGTATATTTAATCCGGTAGTTGGTGAAATCGACCAGTTTCAATGTTCATTCCTCATATTTATGGTTCATAAAATTCTAACCACTGCTCGAGTTAAAATTCTCTTTGTTACCAAGAATTAAACACAGTGAGTTTTAAGTATAATTCAACTTTATTGAGTAACAGCTGATAGGTCGTGTACAGACTGATACCACGTAAAAACTATACGCTGTGGCTCATTTGCCCTATATATAGTTTTTGGAAATGCTTAGAAAAATGAAACTGAAAAATATTTATATTATTGTTCGATTCTAGAACGATTCCGAATGCTTACTGTTTGTATGGAATTTGCTGTACGTTGCGCATTAGTCATATACTAATGGCTCAAATGCATTGCCGAACTTATTGTCATACATGCTTCATGTGTTTATCGTCATGCCAATTATGTTTATATTTCAATATGTTTATCAAGTGTCCGATTCTGAAACGCATTCGAATCGTCAACAACAGTGGAATTACCTCTTCCCCCCGTTAAAAGAAATTGTCCCCAATTTCGCATCGAACAATGCTCTGACGTAAGCATTTGATCTTTCTTTTTGTTTTCCCGCTCTAAAGGCGTTATACAGTTTGCAGAACTTAATGACAGTTTATAATGATTAATATTGATATGGAAATTGCGATGCAAATGAGAGCACTTATTATCGGATGATTTTCAAATTCTATGGATATTTTTTCGATTGCCGTTAAGGTAGGTATTTTCAACTTTTCGTTCTGACTTTCGATTACTTCCAAAATGTCATACTGACTTGATCTGTTTCTGCGCAAATAACTTGAAATCAACTTTTTTTCATTTGTGAAATTTCGATTATCAATACAAACTGAATCATTGAACAATACCAGAAACGTTCCCGTTTTTCCGATTTTTTCAATTGTATGCGTGCCATGTACAAGAATTTTTCCATCATCGATTTCTTCAATTGAAGTAAGTTGAACTGTCAGAGTGTAAACAATGTTTTTTACCGCTCTGCAATTTAAGAATTTATTTTCGAGTTTTTTTCAGAATGTTTGAACGTTTTACAACTTTTCTTTGCTACAACGTGAAAATTCAATGTTAAATTTCATCGAGAAAAGTGAAGTTTATAGCAATCAACCAAAATTTACGGGAAAAAACTGAATGGATTTGTTTTGTTTTGGCGCTTGAAACAATAACACATAAACATAACCACAACATGTTAACAACATGTTAACAACACAACCCCACTGCTGCGAAAAAAATAATTGTCAAGGAATGAGATACAACGAATGGTCACTTAATTGCCGATTTTGCAAAAACAAAATAATTGTGGAATGTTTACGAAATCGAGATGAGCTAAGAACAAAAGATCTGCTGCATGCTTTCGGATTAATGTCAAAAAAACCAACAGATAGTGGTGGTTTAAAATGGGAAGTGCTTCCAAATGATCCGAATAGAACGGCTGCTTTCTTTCAAATGTTCAACGTTGATTCACCATTCGGAATTACTTGTGAATCGTGTGTGGAAAAAATTGAAATGCTGTTGAGAACTCACAATGATGTTAACACCGCGGCATCCAGTGCAATGCTACATCAAAATGAATTAAACTTGCAACAAATGCGTGATTTAATTGCCGAATCAGTTGAGAAGAAAATAACTGACAAACTGAATGAAAACTTGACACATTTGAGCGCCACAGAATCATCAAGTCACAAAATCAAAAAGAGCACGAATAACAAAACGCCTGTATGCGATGAAAATGGTCTCTATTCATTATACATATCCAAGGCTGATAAATCCGTTACAACTGAGGAAATGATTAATTACGTGATAGAAAAAACAGATTTGGACAATGGTGTTTTCAAAATTGTAATGCTACCCAGTAACAGAGGCAACCAAAAAACATACACCGATTCAAGTTGACGACGTTTGCACCTGAAGTCTGTGAAAAAATCATGTCACCCGCCAATTGGTCAACAGAATTTCGTGTAAGAGCGTTTGGAAAAAAATATCGAATGCGTAAAAGTAATAAACGGCAAAATCCGCGCTCTGAAAAATGGCAGGAATACAAACGATCATATCGAAGCGCAAACTATCGTAAACGGAACAACACCAACAACAACAACAATAAGCGTCAGGGCATGAATAACCAACACAGAAATCGACGTGAAGATCGATCGGATGAATTTGGCTATTATAACCGAAATTGTAATAATCAAAACGGTCGATATACTTATGAACCTCGCCATCGTGAACATCGTGTAGATCATATGCATCGTGAACAAATGCCACAGACCAATATGCCGCCTCCTTTTTGGTACCAAACGCCATATTTCTACCCTCCACCTCACCAACAGGTTCATTCTCAGCCAACTATGCCACTATTCCATCCGCACTATCCACACGCACCACATGCACCACATCAAACCTTCCAACCATTCAACGTTCAAAATCACAATGGAATGTATCCAAGACCAAATTTGCGTCTTTTCATCGCGCGATCTTAA
>NW_022600613.1:0-1440 GCF_009176505.1 Sitodiplosis mosellana | reverse complement strand
AGTTAATATTGCTACTTATTTTAAAGTTTGTGTAAAAATCACGGATAAATATCATTATTTCTATACATTTTGTAGGGATGTAAGATAACAATTCGTCAATATTTTGTATTAAACTTTAGGTTTTCTTCGCTGCGTACCGACGAGATAAAGTTTGCACGGCTGGTTGAGTTGTTGAATTGCTCTGCCACTTTGTTTGCAAACTTGCACATTTGAGGCACTTGAGCTCTGATTTGTTTGTCCATGAGCTTATCTTTAATCTTGAGGTAGTCTGTGTGCCGTAGGATACGTATGCTCTCTCCAATTTCTATTTCGTTACGTACATTGGGACAATTTGCGATCCCATTCACGATGTCGTACATGAATACAATAGATGCATTCACTCTTCTACGCTCCAACGATGTCATGTTCAACGCCTCAAGTCGTTTGTTGTAGTCGGTGATACTGTAGCCATTGGCCGCTGTACGGTATTCTCTTCGGGCGAACTGGGTGAATTTCCTCAAAACGCTCTCGATTTTGTGGTGAGTGGAGCCGCCAAATGACTCGCACAATTCTTTAGTTTCAACGGGTGCATACCATCAGGACCCGTACCTTTCTTGGTGTTCACGGCTTGTAGCTCTTCAAGCACAAAATTTATGTCGAGCTGGAATTCCCCAGTTTGCTGTGACTCATCGGTAGGCGATTGTTGAACGCCTTGAGTCGTTGAGTCATCGTAGTTGCTACTGAAGAAGTTTGCAAACAGGTTGGTCTGTTCGGTTTCGTTTGCTGTGCGCATATCACCAAATTCCATGACTTTTAGTTTGTTGTCAGTACTCTTCTTTGAATTGACATATTGCCAAAATCTCGATGCATCATGCTTGAGCGAGGATTTCATTTTGTCCACGTATGTGTTGTATAGTTCCGTGTTGAGTTTATCGATTCACGAGACGCCAAAATGTATTTCCATTCAAACGACTGATCGTCTGTAACGTTTCCATGCTCTACTATTCAAAACAGTCAATAACAGTATACCCAACGTGTAAGCTTTTGAATACTATTGGTATACAACGGTTGTATTACATGTTCTTGCACCAGTTGGCGCTTCTGGGCTCATTTATATGAGAACTGTCAAGAAGGCGCAGTGTCGACTTGATCAAACTCCAATGGTCATATCTCAAAAATACGAATTTTGCCAGAAATGTGCCATATGTCAAATTTTAGTTCCAAAGAGTTTTTTTAAAAAAATCGTTTGAGCCGTTTTCAAGAAAACGGCCGATTTGTGCAAGAAGCGATGACCTTTTGGGCTTTTGGCCCATGCATGCAGGAAGGCCATTTTTTGAATTTTTCAAGATGGCGGCCAAATCAAGAAGTGGCGGAACAAAAAATTCTTGGTTTTTGGTATAATTTAATCCCTGAAAGTTTGAAAAATATCGGACAAAAAGTACGGACAAACACACAGATAAA
>NW_022600612.1:0-6007 GCF_009176505.1 Sitodiplosis mosellana | reverse complement strand
TCGGCAGATGAAGCACCTCAAATCAACGACATAAACTTTACAATATCGTTGTCCTTTGATGCATGGAAAACGATCGAACCCGTTCCAAAAGAACATCGACGGGAAGGTGACAAAAAAAGGATTTACCACGAGCTTACACCTGGCTTGTGGACAACGGTTTTAGCAGATCAGATTGCAAACCATCGAATGAAAAATCCTTGCACTTGGTCTTTCAAGCGCGCGAAAGTCCATCCCGAAGGGGAAAAATACATCAACATATCGGCAAAATGTACGACATGTGAAGCTCGTTTGTTAGGTGAAGTTACTAAAAAGCCTGTCGAATCTGAAAAAATTGTGAAATTTAAATTTATTGTGCGCGATTTTGTATCAGAAAAACACTCATCAAACTTCCGAAAAAATGTAAGAATAGGTGGTGCGAGAGCCAATGAATTGTTTTCATCCGACAAGAAAGCCTCTGTTTTGAAACGGGAATTGGTCAAAAAAAGCAATTCACAAATGTTCGAGCCGGAAAGAGGTCGTACAATCACTGAAAACGCAATAAGAGCAGGCCAAAGTAGAAGGCGCCAAATGGATAAGCTTTCACCGGATCCAGAAAAGGCTCTGAAAGATTTAGCACTTTCGCATGCTTATCGCTCTATGATTCGTTCGATTGGAGGTTCCCCCTTTTTTCACATCATGTATGCAAGTGAAAATCAGTTTTTATTGTATCGCGAATACTTTAAACGAACCAAGTACACGAAAATAACCTGCGACGCTACAGGATCGGTGGTACATAGACTAGGTAAGATTTTTTAAAATATTATTTCTCTATTTTCTTTTGTTCAAAATGTGTCAAGCCGAATTCAAGTTTTTTTCGTTGAATTAAAATTTTCTCGTTTGTAATTCAACAGCAATCGCTAAAAGAATCATAATTTGCTTTATTTTCATATCGAAGCATTTACACCGTTAAAAATATCGACAGCTCTTTCGATTATATGATGTACATTTGAAAAAAAAACATTTCGTCTGTGAGAAATAAACAAACACATTTTTTGAAGCGACAAGCAAAATCAGCCACACTTCAATCAACTGCACACTTATCGTCCAAAATACTTTTGGCGAAATAGTTTTTTTATGTATTAGACGGGATTGTTTCTGTTTCTGTTTTTATTCTGTTGTACTGTTCTCTCTTTTTTTCTTCTATCGATGCACTTGAGTAACATGTACATATACGAACATAATGTGATTCGATTGTGTAATATCATGACACAAGTATTCAATTCTGAATATTGCCATGCGATAGCGCTTTCTATATATGTGTGTTCTCCTTATAGCTCTTGCCACGCTCCTTCACTCTCATTCTACATTCCCATTTTGTGTTGTGTTGTGTGTGGCTCGAGCATTTACGAGCGAGACAAATGTGAATCACGGAAATCAGTTGAATAGGCAAAAGTCATAAACGTTGCGCGTTCAATCATAATATATGCCCGATCTCTCTCACTTTGCCAAACACTGATTAATAGAAAAACACACTCACGCATTTCAACCAATGTCATACACACACAGCTGAAAAATGGAACGAGGAACAAAAAAATTCTTATGCCCGTTGTATGTATTTCAACATCGAATTCCCAATATGTGACTTCAAAAACTGTTGTCAAAACACAACATACACACTGCAGTGAATGCGTGGAAAAGAATGGGACAAAAAATTATTTTTCTGTTGTGAACACAAACGAGTGCTTCTTTTTTATTTCTTCTCCTTCTATTCCTTCTATTCGCTACGAGAAATAGCGCGAATACAGACCGCAAAACGTGGATCACCATTTCATTAGAAATCGGCGATATGCATGTAAACACTTGACCAACATAAACAATAACGTTTATTTTTCGGTCGTCTGTATCTGTATTTGCTAAAGTTGATCAAGTGAAATAAAGTGTGTACGATAAATAGTCGTATGTTTTTATATGCGACCAAGAGCGGTCGCTCTCATGCGACTATTACGAAAGAAGAAGATGAGAAGACACAGTTGAACTGCATTGTTTATGTTTTAAATTTCGAATCAGTAACAGCGGACAAAACATCGTTCCAAAATGCTATTCTATATTAGCAAAGTAGTTTTCGTTCACGCGTCCATTCGCATTATATTTTGTATGGCGGACTTTTCATTTCAAACTTCATTTGTGTGCATCAACTTTCATATATGCGATCAAGAGAGTGTTGTACGAATCGCAAAGCAACAAATTTCTAGTATAAGAAAAAATTCACGTGTATCTGTAAACGCTTTGCTTAGATATGTGATTTGGAAATTTTTAATAATATAATAATGATAAAACAACTACATTGTGTGAATCTATAATCGGTATTATTTAAAAAACATGTGTTTGAAATCACTGGATTCTGATTGAAAAGAAGAAAAAAATATCTGAATGATGAATAAAATGACATCACATATACATGTGTAGTAGGTAACAGAAATAATTGTCTTATACATTCACGAATCTGATATTATACAATGCTTCAGT
Organism: Sitodiplosis mosellana; assembly: GCF_009176505.1. Classification (NCBI taxonomy): domain Eukaryota; kingdom Metazoa; phylum Arthropoda; class Insecta; order Diptera; family Cecidomyiidae; genus Sitodiplosis; species Sitodiplosis mosellana. The sequence goes on along the minus strand of NW_022600612.1, from coordinate 3,502 downwards.
GCTTGTTTCAGCTTTGCAATCAGAGTATTTATTTCCATAGCATTAAGTCGTGTTGTGTAGCGAATACAATTATAGCGAATGTATGCATTTTCGAATGCGATAAAGTAAATGATATGAGGTTTCGTAAAATTATTTGTTTCTTTTTCGTTCGAATTGTATTGCTACGTATTTTTTCGTTATTCGAACGAAATAACAAAGCGATCCTCTAAGACCTCTTTCTTTTTCTTCTTTTTCATTGTTTTTGCATACTTATAAATATGAACAATCATATTCCCTACGCAGCGACCAATAGATTTTATTTTATTATGGATTTTTCTCAGTCACAATGCGCATATGTCCCATGATTCAATTCGATTTCTTTAACTATTGCTCCGAAATACTTAATTTTCACCAATGTTTTTATTCCCTCTCAGTCAGAGCCGACAATGAACGTTCAGGTCACATCTATCTCTATTCCATGATGATATCAGATGGATATTTGGCACCAGTATTTTCTATGTTATCGGAAATTCACAATGCGAACTTCTTATCCTTCTGGTTGAAGGAATTTATCCGACTGGGTGGAGGCACTCCAAGCGAATTCGTCGTCGATATGTCTCTAGCATTATTGAATGCAGCTGCGTCTGCATTCACGGGACATTTGAATCTAAAAAGCTACATCAATGCGTTATTTTCAATGAATTTCGATAGCACACGGCCAAAACCGGAAACGTATATCCGGACTGACATCGCTCATCTTTTGAAAGCTGTCTCGAGTTGCCCACATTTTGTGAATAAAAAGCCGAAAGTTCGTGAAACATACCTCAGATGCGTTGGATTGATCTTGAAAGACACAGATCTTCATGAAGTAGAAGAGATTATTTCCTGTGTATTGGTGATGGCGTATTCAGAGACGGAAGGTTGGCGCGAAATCAAATATTATTATCTTGCAATAATGTCAATTCCAAGTGTTTGTAGCTTAAAATAGTCTGAATTTCTATTTCAACTTGAACACATTTGTCAGTTTTTTATAAACATTGGCGGTTGGAATATGGTTTAAAAAAATTACAAGCATTTTGAATGAACCTGTACATTGAAGTTAGATTTCTCTCAACATTATGTTAAATTTCATTTTAGGAACTTCCAAATCTTCTGGATTGGCAACTCCGTGTGAACAAGCAAAAATTGTTATCAATAGAAAGATCCAAGGAATGCCAAACCCACATGTTGAAAATTATCTGGCAGCTCATACCGATTGTGAAGAGTCCGATGAGCGACACAATATCGATGAAATTGGGTGCTCAAATGAGCACGATCAAACAATATCTTCATGGATTGGTCGAATCAATGAACAGGCGATTATCACCGCAAAAGAAGATGATGGTGACCGAGATAATTTGTTGGAAAATAAAGGCTTTGCGAAGTATTTCATCAATTTATGTCAATTGCTGCCGATTTGGAGTGCTGTTTCGAATAAATTTTTCGATTCACCAAACCTGACGGGATCTTCGTGGAGCTCAGAGACTGGTTTCAAAAATACGAAACAGCTCCACGGAGACAAGATCCCATGCAGTGTTGATGAATTCGTTAAACGAGATTTAGACATGAATAACAGCACAGTGATAATGGCATCGCAGAAATATTTGAAAGCACACGGCACGGGATCGAAATCTGCTACCCTAACAAAAAAGACGATAGAAGTTGTTGCCGCTAACGATCCTCCAGTAACTCAATCCATTCCGAACGAAATTGATGAAAATTCAACTCCAGAATTTGTTGAAGAAGCTGCTTCGCAAGTTGTGGAAAACGAAGCTTCAAAAACTGTTGAAGAAACTGCCTTGCAAGTTGCTGGAAATGTTGATCCACAAACTGCTTGTCCCGCTTGCTCAGATGGAAATTTTCCCACCGATGCCCACAAGTGCCTTTCTTGTGGAAATTCAGTTCACATATTTGAAGAATGCTCAGTATCAATTGGCGATAATGAGGGGTACGGCGAAATGCGGCAGTGCATTAAATGCTTCAATTTGACTGTCCACAAAGACAATGAAACTGAAACGGTCAAAGCACTAAACGAAGAGGAAAAGTGGGAAAAGAAAAAAAACAACCAAAAAAAGTAAATACTTGCAAAGTGTGCCAAATTGGGGACTAGTGCCTATTGAAAAGAAAGTGCATATTCCCACATTGGCGAATGCAGATCTTTCGCGCACTATACACAAGATTAATAAACAGAAAATTGTTCTCACCAACACATGCGCAATTGACGCTGTGATCCAATTAATTGCAGCTGCTCTAGCGTATCACCCGGAATATCGTTTTTTAATGATATCCGAAAGCGATGGAATTTTCCAAATATCTAGCATGCTAGCCACCGGGTATTTATTTTAATGTTTTTTCTAAGAGTGAAAACAATATTATTCATATTTATGATTTCTTTTTTCTTCAAGAATGTTTTCTTCAATGAAGCAAATCAACAAACTCCGAGTGAATCTGATTTGCAAAGAATATCCAACGGGAGTGTGCAGCACCGTTATCACGGACATCATCCATCGATTTTTGAAAAATGTCCCAAGCATCAAAGCGGAAGCAAAGTGCAACCGAAAAGGCTGTTCAAAAGCTACTGGTTTTGTTTTGCCATCGCTGCCATTAAATGAGGATGTTTTTGATGGAAACATCAAAAACTTACAAACGTTCATAGTCAATCATTTACCGAAAGATGTTTGTCAAAAATGTCGCGAACGATGCGACAAATTTCAGTTGATCTGTGGGAATCATCTATTAATAGAGGTAAGTCACTATTGTTGTTGTTGGTTATTTCACGAATTATCCCAATCCGTACAATTCCCTTGAATTAGTTACAGTAATTTTTCAGACAAAAATCGATTTTTAGTTTTTACGATTGGTGCGGAATGGGATAAAAAATTATGGCAATAAAAACAATAAATTAAAATTCTATTTTCTTAGTTTCCAGCACAGGACAGCGAGTCGGCGGGAAAAATCAATCGTTTTAAATTGGGAGATATTCCAGAAATTTGCAAAGTTTTTGACAAAGTTTTTGTGATCGCCGGTGCAATTCTTTACTACCCACCCGTCATTGCTGAAGACATATCCCATACTGTGTGCGCGAACAAAATTAATAACCAGTGGGAGGTTTATGACGATAGAGATACGAAAAGTCCGAAATCTATTTCACCAAGAAAAGAATTTATAATAGATACATTAATGTATGTGATTTCTGAATAGGGTAATTAATTTTGCTCAAGCACACATTACGGACCATGTCGTCTTTCTTTTCACTTCATATTATCTATGTTATCGAAAGCAAAGCAAAGCGAAAATATTTTCAAAAACAAAAGCTACTGCACAAAACATAACGTTAATGAATCTTTAAGTTTTCTCACTGTAGAGCGATTCGTTGTCGATAAAAATGAAGCTACTAATTATTCGCCCAATATTTTTTTTTCAATTCAAATTCTTTTACCTATCATTTCGTCTTTGAGCTAATTCTGAATAAAATAAAATATTT
>NW_022600611.1:0-5371 GCF_009176505.1 Sitodiplosis mosellana | reverse complement strand
CTTTTTGGCCATTTTCGAGTATATTCGAGCCTGTAGAGCCACCAAATCACTATTTTATGTGCATCTATTGATCAGATTTGAATTCCTCATCAAAAATTAGACTAAGAAAAGTCAATTTTGGCCATACATTTGAGGTTTTTCGAGGGTCCAGAGGTGAGTTTTTGCGGAAAAGTAGCCAAAAAATGGATACTTGGACGATTTTTAACCTACGAAGGCGACAAAATCGCGTTGGAATGATTCCAAACCGACTTATTTTTTGTAATTTTTTGCGATAAATCCAAATATGATAGTTTGAGTGCAAGAAAAGTGGGTATTTTTCGAGATATTTCAACAAATTGTCTAGAAAAATCATAAAAAAATGCTCCAGATAAAAATTGAGTGGGCACTGTGGGAATCGACTTTTCTGGATATGTCCCAGAACAAAAGTTTCTTCTTTTGAGGTGCCTAAACGAACGCGCAGTGTCCATTTTTGAATTTGTACGATTTTAAAAATCGATCCACCCTATTGTTCATTCCACAAAATTCTCTAAAATGAAACTCATGTATTCAATCAATAATAGCAGGATGACTCAATAATCATTATTTTTGAATTTATAAGGAAAACTTGCGTTGCGATGAATTATAGTGGCGTAATATCACTTTGATATGAGACTATCATCGTACATATGGGAATCTGAAGCGATCTTTGCGAACAGTTTAGGTGATTTATTAAATTTCACGTTTTGTTGGACCATTGATCAAGATGAAAGAAAGCAATCAAATCAAGGGGATGGACACCAATGCTAATATTCTATTTTCGTGCTAATTTCGCTAATTTATTCTAGTTTACTATTTCCCATAAGAAACACACTGTCTAATGCATTTTAAATAGAGATTTGTACCTCCATAAGAAATGTATTAAAACAATGTAAATCAAATGGCAATTTTATTTTTGGTGATTTTGGTGAACACACAAAGTGTTTGTAAACAAATTCTACATCTGAAATACATTGTTCCTATGTAATTCTTATGCGAGAGCGTTGCCCATAAGGAATACACAGCACTGTACATTACTTATGGAAGAGCGCCGCTGTAGATTAACGGTACTGTGTTCATAAAAAGTGTACGGTGCTGTGTATCTCTTATGGGAAACGCTCTCGCATAAGAATTACATAGGAACAATGTATTTTAGATGTAGAATTTGTTTACAAATATTCAAAAATCAGCAAGAATAAAATTGCCATTTGATTTACATTGTTTCAATACATTTCTTATGGAGGTAAAAATCTCCATTTGAAATGCATTGAACCAATATATTTCAAATGGGCAGCTGTATTTCCTCTAATATTTCATATTTTTTTTGCTAATTTTACTAATATTTCACTAGTTTTCTAATGGTGTCTATCCCTTTGAATCAAATTGAACGAGAGAAATTACTAATAATCTCTCAGTTAAACGGCGTAGAGTCCAACAACATTCACTTAAATACATTCCAATGAATGTCAATTTTTCACCTTATTGACTTTACTGGAGTCGGATTAAATTATTGAAATAAATTTAATGCTAACCTGAATGCATTTCGGACAATGTTGCTGTCCATCATCAGCAATCACGACTATAATACCTATGTTCAACGGGATTTTCAGCTTCACATGACAAATTTGCACGCCAATATACGAATTGAGTTGAGACCAACGAAACGAAAAAACAACACTCGATACATACACACTCATTCACACACAAAACAATACCGAACCATTTCACTTGACTTTGGCAAACCGTGGTGATTCAATGTTGTCTCTGTCTTGGTTTAGTGATTGGTTGTTTGCATCGTCCGCTTGTATGTAGAATGCTTCTAACGCATCAAGCCGACGGCTGTCGTTCACTTGTTTTTTCAGTTTTACACAGTCTTTGTTTACATTTGTGTGGCCGTCTATCAGAACGTGAGCTGCTACAGCTGATTTGTTCGGATGATTTAGACGAATGCATGCACAATGTTCACCAAAACGTTTTTCAATGCTTCGTTTTGTTTGTCCCGTGTATTTCTTTTTACACTCACTACATGTCACTGTATAAATGCCAGCCTTTTTCAGTGGTTCAATTTTATCTTTCGTTGAGCCTAACAGATTGGCTTTATTTGATAGTTTATTATCGTTTCTGAACACAATTTCCATTCCATATTCAATGAATTTTTGTTTCAGTTTATTAGTTATGCTCGAAACGAATTCAAATGAAACTCTCTGTTTTTCCGGACTGTCTCTTTGTGAAAAAAGGTTGGTGAGATGCATGTTTCTCACTTTGTTTCCATGTTTATAAATCAATTTGTCCACCATTTCCACATCGAAACCATTCACACGCGCCGTTTCTTTTATGTGCTTGCATTCATTTCGAAAATTCGCAATATTCAATGGTAAACGGCATAAACGATGGACCATGGAATGATACGCTGCCATTTTATGCTGGATTGGGCAGTGTGAATCACTTGTGATTGTGCGCATCGTACTTGTGGGTTTATGATAAACTGCGAATTCCAAATCTCCGTCAATTCTTTGTACTTGCAAATAATCTAGGAACGGTAATTTTCCGTCTTTTTCTGTCTCATACGTAAAATTGATGGTCTCGAATTGCTTGTTCAAAATGTCTAAGACATTTTCAATCTCATCTTTGTTTATCACTGCCCACACGTCATCCACATACCTATGCCACACTCTCGGTAACAAGTTTTGTCTTTTTAAATTCACTTCAAACGCTGACATGAACAAATCCGCGATAATGGGACTAAGCGGTTGGCTAATGGGACTAATGTTGGTACCAAATTCTACCTTGTACACCTTATCACGGAATTGAAAAAAATTATCTTTTATCAGTTGCGCGAAAACCATGAAGACCGCGGAGGCTAGACGGTACTACAACATACTCTACTTTAACGCCAACAGAATCATCAGAAAACATACTCGCCTTTTCAAAAATATGAATCGAAGAAAAAACATACTCCACTCTCAATCTCACCCATAGAAATGATAATTTCATAACAAAATCCGTAAAAATCGTCACTTTTGTCGACAAGTACCTTAAAAAATCACTTTTTGGAGTTTTTGTCTGAGAAGACTGCCCATATTTTTGAGAAAAAATAACTTTCCACCAACCATGAAATGTGGATACTTGGAATTTTTTTTGAACAAAAGTCGATTTTTCAAGATTTGAACTTGAACCAACCGAATATGAGCCCAGAAATATATGAACACATCACTTGATCTGGTCATATGGGCACTCAAAATGTTTGTGAGGGATCACACAAGAAGTTGAAAGGCAGCAAAGGCAGAAATTGTTTGCTCAGTGAGGTAATATCACTGTTAAACTGAAGCTCATGGGCGTAATTTCCTCATTTTGCTTAAAATAGACGCAGTTTACGACACAAAAATCACATAAATCTATACAAATGAAACCGGAAATCAATTCTACGTCAAAAATTAAGTGGAAATAGCTCTTCAGATGTTTCAAATTCGAAAAAAAAAAACGGACTAGTTCAGCTATATGTAGCGTAAAATGGCGTCTTTTTGGCCATTTTCGAGTATATTCGAGCCTGTAGAGCCACCAAATCACTATTTTATGTGCATCTATTGATCAGATTTGAATTCCTCATCAAAAATTAGACTAAGAAAAGTCAATTTTGGCCATACATTTGAGGTTTTTCGAGGGTCCAGAGGTGAGTTTTTGCGGAAAAGTAGCCAAAAAATGGATACTTGGACGATTTTTAACCTACGAAGGCGACAAAATCGCGTTGGAATGATTCCAAACCGACTTATTTTTTGTAATTTTTTGCGATAAATCCAAATATGATAGTTTGAGTGCAAGAAAAGTGGGTATTTTTCGAGATATTTCAACAAATTGTCTAGAAAAATCATAAAAAAATGCTCCAGATAAAAATTGAGTGGGCACTGTGGGAATCGACTTTTCTGGATATGTCCCAGAACAAAAGTTTCTTCTTTTGAGGTGCCTAAACGAACGCGCAGTGTCCATTTTTGAATTTGTACGATTTTAAAAATCGATCCACCCTATTGTTCATTCCACAAAATTCTCTAAAATGAAACTCATGTATTCAATCAATAATAGCAGGATGACTCAATAATCATTATTTTTGAATTTATAAGGAAAACTTGCGTTGCGATGAATTATAGTGGCGTAATATCACTTTGATATGAGACTATCATCGTACATATGGGAATCTGAAGCGATCTTTGCGAACAGTTTAGGTGATTTATTAAATTTCACGTTTTGTTGGACCATTGATCAAGATGAAAGAAAGCAATCAAATCAAGGGGATGGACACCAATGCTAATATTCTATTTTCGTGCTAATTTCGCTAATTTATTCTAGTTTACTATTTCCCATAAGAAACACACTGTCTAATGCATTTTAAATAGAGATTTGTACCTCCATAAGAAATGTATTAAAACAATGTAAATCAAATGGCAATTTTATTTTTGGTGATTTTGGTGAACACACAAAGTGTTTGTAAACAAATTCTACATCTGAAATACATTGTTCCTATGTAATTCTTATGCGAGAGCGTTGCCCATAAGGAATACACAGCACTGTACATTACTTATGGAAGAGCGCCGCTGTAGATTAACGGTACTGTGTTCATAAAAAGTGTACGGTGCTGTGTATCTCTTATGGGAAACGCTCTCGCATAAGAATTACATAGGAACAATGTATTTTAGATGTAGAATTTGTTTACAAATATTCAAAAATCAGCAAGAATAAAATTGCCATTTGATTTACATTGTTTCAATACATTTCTTATGGAGGTAAAAATCTCCATTTGAAATGCATTGAACCAATATATTTCAAATGGGCAGCTGTATTTCCTCTAATATTTCATATTTTTTTTGCTAATTTTACTAATATTTCACTAGTTTTCTAATGGTGTCTATCCCTTTGAATCAAATTGAACGAGAGAAATTACTAATAATCTCTCAGTTAAACGGCGTAGAGTCCAACAACATTCACTTAAATACATTCCAATGAATGTCAATTTTTCACCTTATTGACTTTACTGGAGTCGGATTAAATTATTGAAATAAATTTAATGCTAACCTGAATGCATTTCGGACAATGTTGCTGTCCATCATCAGCAATCACGACTATAATACCTATGTTCAACGGGATTTTCAGCTTCACATGACAAATTTGCACGCCAATATACGAATTGAGTTGAGACCAACGAAACGAAAAAACAACACTCGATACATACACACTCATTCACACACAAAACAATACCGAACCATTTCACTTGACTTTGGCAAACCGTGGTGATTCAATGTTGTCTCTGTCTTGGTTTAGTGATTGGTTGTTTGCATCGTCCGCTTGTATGTAGAATGCTTCTAAC
>NW_022600610.1:0-5607 GCF_009176505.1 Sitodiplosis mosellana | reverse complement strand
TTGAATAGTAGTTCTTTCACATAAAAACATAAAAATCTGCTTGCATTACACTGATATCTCTCTTATTCCATTGATATTTTTTCCAAATGAGAAAAAAAAATATTTCAAGCCTCAATTGCACAGCAAATCACTATTAGAATCATTGTGTCAACATGAATCAACCAATAAACAAACCAAAACAAACGCAAACCACACAATGAAATACCACGTTTGTATAAATATAGCAATCACTTGAAGAGAAAAACTCAAAAAACATGTTTCAATAAAAAACAATATTCTAATATTTTAGAAAATATAAAATTAAATGAAATTTTTGTGTTTTTCACGTGTTTTCATCAACATGAATAACTGCGACAAATGTCACTTCATGTTGTCATTGAAACAATCGGAACGTAGAACGTCAACAAATGAACTGACATTTGCTCGCAATTCTTTAGTTACTCTTGTGTTGACAAAAACACGCAAAAACACGAGAAAGATGTTTAATTTTACGTTTTAAAATAACAAGATTAAATTCTTGCATTGAAAAAAAAAAAATTCGCGCTTTTTAATAAAAATAAACTCAAAATATTCCTTGAGAACAGAAAACCGCTCATTAAGCAATTGACACATGTATATATTTGTATACAAGCTTTTGAATTTGACGTACGTTGTGCTTGTAGTACTTGTTCTTGCACCAGTTGGCGTTGACGTAAGAAGGCATAGCGTCGTTGTGAACAATGTACATACAAGGTCTGTTTCAAAAGTTCCCGGACCTTTGGTCCAGGGCATTTTCTGGTGGCGCCATCTATATGTGGGGACATTCGTTGGAAAGGTACATCCTTCCTTTACATTCCAGTGAAATTTCATGACATTTGGACCACTGGAAGCAGAGTTATAGCGCCTAAAGTGACAATATGTTTTTGTCGTCGGTACAAAAATTGAATGTGTTGAACAGTTGTGTTTTAACAGTTACAGAACATAAACAGACGTACTCTAAAGTATGCAAATTCTTTTCAGCGTTATTTGTTGGTGTCTAAAGAACGCCTACGACACACTCAAGCCATTTCGAAATGTCAAAATAACTGTCAATATTGACAGCAAGAGAGGAAGTCCGAAAATCACAGGTTTTACAAAAAAATCAAAGAAACAAATCATACTGTCAACAGAATGTTGTCAACATTTTTTCCTTAAGTCTTGGAAATGTATCCTGTCACAAAAGTAATAGGAAAAGTAATAGATAAATGTAATAGCCTATTACTGTAATAGCCTGTAATAGTAATAGTAATGCCTATTACTTTCCTATTATTTTTTCAATTTTTTTTTTTCCAAAGTTCCATATAAAAAAAAAATTTTTACGCCAGACGCATTTTTTATGAGAAAAAATGAGTCTGCCAAAAAAATCTAAATTTTTTACATGAAACTTTCCGATTTTTTTGAAGAAAAAGTTTCATGTAAAAAATTTAGATTTTTTTGGCAGACTCATTTTTTCTCATAAAAAATGCGCCTGGCGTAAAAATTTTTTTTTCTATATGAAACTTCGGAAAATTTTTTTTTTGAAAAAATAATAGGAAAGTAATAGGCATTACTATTACTATTACTATTACAGGCTATTACAGTAATAGGCTATTACATTTACCTATTACTTTTCCGCAAACTTGTTTGTTAGGAAAAGTATTGGTTTTACTAGCCAAAATTTCATGACATCTCCTCTTTCGGACCACTATAACGTCACGCCAAACTTGGAAAAGCACATATCTGTACACTAGGCAATGTAGATGGGATGAAATCCTATCGATCAAGACCTATCTACCCCCAAAAACATGTTGTTTACTATGAAATTTGTGCAAAATAGCGATGTGCGTATGGCGTCGTTCGCGTCCGCGTCCGCGTCCGAGTTTTTCGTTCGCCGATTATCTCAAAAAGTTGACAAGATAATTGAGATCTGTAAAAGCCAAAAATTCTGGCATGTCGAGACAAAGCTTCGGATTGATTTTGAGCCCATTCTGATTTACCAATTTCGTACCATAAGCCTCCGACTGAGGACCTGAAAAACCTTGAAAAATGACACTTTTGTACGGGAAGTACCCGAAAAAAGCATTTTTCAGCGTTTAAATCAAGGCAAACTGATGTTTTTTTTTCAAAAATAATGGGAGTCTGTGGACAACCGAACGCCTACTTGCCCATAAATTTGGTCCAAAATCGACATTTCTTGAAATTTTCCTCGAAAAATAGACTTTTATATGAAGAATCACACAGAAAGCCATTTTTTAGGGTTTTGGTCAAAGCAAACTGATATTTTTTTGCAAAAATAATGGGAGCCTTCAAACAACTGAACACCCACTTGCCCATAAATTTGGTCCGAAATCAACATTTCTTGAAATTTTTGAAATTTTGTTCGAAAATGACACTTTTGTATGGAAAATGGTCGAAATAGTTATATTTTAAGGTCAAAAATGCTATGAAAAAAGGGTCCATTGAAATTTTGGTTAAACATTAAGCGGGAGGTAAACTAAATTGATGCGGAGCGGAAAAGTTTGGATTACGTATGCAATTCATTTTATTACTTTTGTGACAGGGTGAACCTATTACTATTACTATTACTATTACATCTATGGGTGAGATTGAGAGTGGAGTATGTTTTTTCTTCGATTTATATTTTTGAAAAGGCGAGTATGTTTTCTGATGATTCTGTTGGCGTTAAAGTAGAGTATGTTGTAGTACCGTCTAGCCTCCGCGGTCTTCATGGTTTTCACGCAACTGATAAAAGATAACAACATGGTGTCTTCAGCAAAGTTGTAGTACTTGAGGTCTTCTATAACTAAGCTGAAGACAGTTATCTCTTATCTCTTATCAGTTGCGCGCAAATTGCGCACATAAAAAAGCAAATTTTATATAGAACTTTTTTTCTTATCATTTTTCGCGCTTTTCGCGGAACTGATAAGAGATAAGAGATAACTGTCTTGGGCGATGTTATAGAAGACCTCGAGTGCTACAATTTTGCCGGAGACACTAAGTTGTTATCTCTTATCAGTTCCACGGAAACCGTGAAAAACCGCGAGGACCCGCTAAAAACGAACATACTCGCTTTTAACCATTTTTAAGTCGACAGAAACTTACTCTTCTCTTTCGTAACAAACTCAATCAAACTTACACTACTCTCAATCTCACCCATAGACATGTAATAGTAATAGTAATAGTAATAGGTAATTTTTTTTACAAAAGTAATAGGAAAGTAATAGTAATAGGTGATCCTATTACAAAAGTAATAGTAATAGTAATAGGTAATAGGCATTACAATTTTTTACTTCTATAATGGGATGTCAGTGAAGGATGCACTTTTCCAACGCCAGTCATTGTCGATAGGTGGCGCCACCGGAAAATGCCCTAGCATAAAAGTCCGGGAACTTTTGAAACAGACCTTGTAAGTAAAAACTATGTACGTCAGCCGGCGATAAAATTAAACACATATACGTCTCAGATATCATCAATATAGCGAGTTCATTTTTCTTTTCTAATGAATATTCAAATCAGATGAAAAATCTCTAGACGAGGTTGAAATGGAGTGACGCTCCGTGCGTGGATTTACCACTCAAAATGACTGATATCATTTTGAGTGACGCTAGGACGCTGTATTACTGGGAACGAAGTTCAAAAGCGTTTTTCGCATTCACTATTGTGAAAATTTATTTACAACAAGGAAAAATATCGCGTCACGACTTTTGGAAGGCAAAACGCTTTAAAGCTTGACTTGAAGACTAAATTCAAAAGTCGTGACGCGATATTTTTCCTTATTGTAAATAAATTTTCACAATAGTGAATGCGAAAAATACTTTTGAACATCGTATGTAGTGATAATACAGCGTCCTAGCGTCACTCAAAGTGATATCAGTCATTTTGAGTGGTTAATCCACGCACGGAGCGTCACTCCATTTCAAGTTGAAATTTTCAACCTCGTCTAGAGGTTTTTCATCTGATATCACTAATTTTGTAAGGCAATTATTCTCGGAAAAAATACACTTTTGCCAGAAATATGTCTATTTTAAGGTCTTATCATTGGGAAATTGTAATTTTTCGGGTAAAACATTTGCATCCACATTTCACAAGTTTTGTAAATAGCAAATTTCCACTTTCATTAAAAAAAAGTCCCATTTCCCCTTATTGGACATTGTAAAATGTGATTAAATTTCAAAATATCCATTAAAAGAATTTTGAAGTAATTTTAGACCCATTACTTCATTGAAACATATTAATTTCCAACAACAAAGCAACAACAAATGCGTTTTTATGTATCCCTCGAACAAAAATTCAATTTCAAACATTCAGATGCAAAAAATGCTGATTTATGACCAAAATGACAACGAAGTGGGTATTTTGGTGTTGATAGACTCCAATTATTTTTACGAAAAAATAGCAGTTTTCCAAGACCAAAATGACATCAGAGGTGTATTTCACGTGTTTTCCGAACAAAAATGTCATTTTCAGTGAAAATAAAGCAAGTTGAAAAATTCACTTCAATCCGATCTATTTTTCGACCATGAAATGCCCTCAGATCGCATTGTGACCACTTTTAATCGATTGCTCGTCGAAAATTGAGCGGATATGGTCTTTCGTGAGCCTTTTTCAGCCAGTAAATGCGTATTTTTGGCAGCAATTTCATCGTAGAATGCGACTCTTCGTACAAATTCCGTTCATTGATGAATTGCCTATGCCCAGAATTTCGAAATACGAATTATCCCGGATATGTGACCTATGCCATTTTGTTGGTATGGTAGCCGGCTACAAACGCTCAGTTTTTGGTAAAAGATTGTCGGGCTGATTTCTGAGAAATCGCGTTTGGTGTATTTAAGGGGGTCGATTTTTCATAAAAATCGACTTTTTTCTTTTATATCACATAAACATTGGCATGTGTGTATGGAACTTTTTGAAGGTGTTCTCAAATAATTACGAGCTGACCTTGCCCGATGGGTGTCTGAGTTGATCTAGTGTGCGAAATAAATACTTGAAAAAATCGTATACATGCAGGCTAGTGAAGCCTAGGGGTTTCACGCAAACTCGAAGGCCGAAGATTTTACTAAATAGCTGGAAATAAAACCATTTTATGTGTAAACTATAGATATTGCTTCTTTTTATTCATAAACTCGAATTTTTTAGAATTTTTTGAATCTAAAAATTCTGGAAGTGGGTTTTGACGGATCCTCAGGATTGTTCAAAACCGCTCCTGGTTCTGGAAGTGGATCCTCAGGATGGACCAGGGCATTGTCAAACCCAGTCTGATCCATCCTGAAGATCCACCAAAACCCACTTCCAGAACCGGGAGCAGTTTTGAACGATCCTGGGGATTCAACAAAACCCACTTCCAGAACATAATTTTTAAGGTGAATGTTGAAATATTTCGAAATAATACGGATTTTGGTGAATCCCAGAGAATTTTAGAGAAAAGAGAGAAATATTGAAATTTTAGATGAATTTTAAGTTGCGTGAAACCCCTAAAGTGAAGCCATAGCCAGCTCTCCTGTAATGCAAATGTCAATCTGACGACGGGTTTCGATGTTGCCCGACACTAGCTACAACTAAGCCATATGCGCATTGGAAACCGAAGAAGGTACGAACAGACGGACGAACGGA
>NW_022600609.1:0-14177 GCF_009176505.1 Sitodiplosis mosellana | reverse complement strand
ATTTTGGTGGTCGCAAAGGACCATCAGGGGAGCACTAAAACATTGCGCGCACTTTGCGACCTCGGGGGTCAGATCAACTTAATTACTGGACATGCAGTACAACTATTAAGACCTCAGAGAACAGCCACGTTTATGCAAATCAAAAATCTCAACGGAGACATCGTAGCCGCCAAGGGCATCGCATGGATAAATTTAATTTCCCCACATGACGACACAGTCAACGAGTACGTGGGCGCATACATCGTGCCCAAGATGATGAGTAATTTACCGAGCCACGAACTAGATATCAGCAAATGGAGACATCTGAAAGGCATCAAGCTGGCGGATAAAACTTTCCATATTCCCAATAAAGTGGACTTGTTACTTGGTGCCGATTTCTACGGCCGCGTTATCATAAACGGAATTCGAAAGCAGAAAGACGCGCCAACGGACAACATTCGGGTGGATAGTGTTTGGCGGATACGATCATACGTACCAACACGCATCAATCGTCAACACCATCGAAGGCTCGGTCTCGAACGAGCAGCTGCTAGAGATGATCACAAGGTTTTGGCAACAAGATCAACTACCGACCAAGCGGTATCGTACTCAAGAAGAGCAGCTATGTGAAGACATATTCACCAACAGCATAACGACCAATCATGAGGGTCGCTACATCGCGAGAATGCCATTGCAACCAGACGCACCAAAGGTGATCGGCTCATACCGACGCTATGCCTTCTTACGTCAACGCCAACTGGTGCAAGAACAAGTACTAAAAGCACAACGTACGTCAAATTCAAAAGCTTGTATACAAATATATACATGTGTCAATTGCTTATTGAGCGGTTTTCTGTTCTCAAGAAATATTTTGAGTTTATTTTTATTAAAAAGCGCGAATATTTTTTTTTTCAATGCAAGAATTTAATCTTGTTATTTTAAAACGTAAAATCAAACATTTTTCTCGTGTTTTTGCGTGTTTTTGTCAACACAAGAGTTACTTAAGAATTGCGAACAAATGTCAGTTCATTTGTTGACGTTCCACGTTCCGATTGTTTCAATGACAACATGAAGTGACATTTGTAGCAGTTATTCATGTTGATGAAAACACGTGAAAACACAAAAATTTCATTTAATTTTTTATTTTCTAAAATATTAGAATATTGTTTTTTATTGAAACATGTTTTTTTAAGTTTTTCTCTTCAAGTGATTGCTATATTTATACAAACGTGGTATTTCATTTCACTGAATACTATTGGTATACAACGGTTCTATTACATGTTCTTGCACCAGTTGGCGCTTCTGGGCTCATTTATATGAGAACTGTCAAGAAGGCGCAGTGTCGGCTCATACGACATAGCATATGCAAGGCTAATGCAAATGAAACGAAAATTTGCTCGCGATCCAGAACTGAAGGAGAAATACATAAAATTCATGCGCGACTACGAGGAACTGAATCACATGAGTAAAGTGCCACCACAGGAGCATCACAGCGACACAGCAATTTACATACCTCATCATGCAGCAGGCACGGAGAAATTCCGTACCGTATTTGATGGAAGCGCTAGGGCGAAAAACGGAATTTCAATCAACGACATTCAGTTGAACGGAGAAAAGGTTCAACCGGAACTCATCACTACTCTCATGAGATTTCGTACACACAGAATTGCGCTTACCGCTGATGTCGCTAAAATGTATCGGCAGATACTAATCGCCGAGGATCAACGAGACATGCAGTGGATACTATGGCGAGAATCGCCAAGTCAACCGGTTCACGAGTATCGGCTGAACACCCAGACATATGGGAACAAGTCAGCAGCATACGCACCATGACTCATATGGCTGAAGAATTCGCCACAGAATTCCCAGCGGCATCAAAAGCCGTGAAAACATCGTTTTACGTTGACGATGCATTGGGCGGTAGCCACGATATTACATCTGCCATCAATCTACACGGGGAACTGATCGAGATGTTCGGTAAAAGAGAGATGGAGCTAGCTAAATGGAACACCAACGATCCAACAGTGCGTGGGCACATCAAATCAAGCGGCTGCCAACTGATCGAGCTCAACAAAGAAGAAACGACAGCAGTGCTCGGTATGCACTGGGATGCAAGGGAAGACACATTCCAATACATCATCAAAAATCCAATCAGATTGGAAAATCCGACGAAGAGGAGCATTTCGTCCGACATAGCACGACTTTATGATCCATGCGGCTATTTGTCATTTATTTATTTATTTATTCAGGCAAATGTTATACATGAACGCCCCTAAAACTAAATAGTTACATCTCAATAAATAATTAACTTTTTTTCTTATGTTTTGTAGTGACTCTGTTTGTTTTGTAAATATATTTCTGTTTTTTTTTGTTTCTTAATTTGTTACATTGCAAGTTTTTTGACTGCTCTTCCAGTGTAATTTTTTTCAACTGGTTTTTAAATGTCTGTATTTTGTGAAATTTTTTCATTGGCGATGGCAAAGAATTGTATGAATTAGTTCCCCTGTTAATGATAGAATATTTTCCCCAATTATTTTTGGGTTTAATTTTGCGCAGTCTTTTTGATTGTCTTGTTTCATACTCGTGATGCTTGTTGTTAAAATCTAATTTGATATCTGCTTTTAACATTTTATTAATAATTTTGTGGAAATTTATTTTTAATTCAAGATCAATCATATGTTTAAATTTAATAATATGCGTAGTCATGCGTAGTCATATTCGCAAAGGTCGTATTGAAAGATTTGTGGATCGACAAGGTCGAATGGGACGACAAAGTCGAGGGAGAAGTACTGCAGAGATGGGAGCAATTCGCCAGGGAATTACCAAACATCACGAATGTACGCATTCCGAGATGGATCAACACAGATCTTAAGTCCAAAAAGCAACTGCATGCATTCGCCGACGCATCAAAAACCGGATACGGCACCACATTCTACCTCAGACAGCAACGTGATGGCGATCCAGTCACTGTACATTTGGTGTTTGCGAAGGCACGCGTCGCACCGATTAAGGGCAGTACAATTCCGAAGATGGAGCTGACAGCATACCATCTCACGGCACAATTACTGGAAGAAGTGAGAACCGCACATGATGTCGACATAGACAATTGCACTCTTTGGTCCGACTCAATGATAGCACTACATTGGATCGGCAAATCACCTGCCAAATTAGACGTGTTTGTTGGCAACAGAGTCGGAGAAATACAGGAGCTAACGCGCGGGGTTGAATGGAAACATGTGGACACAAAAAGCAATCCAGCCGATCTAGCTTCGCGGGGAATTTCACCAACGGAATTGGCGGATTGCAAATTATGGTGGAATGGACCCAGCTGGTTAACGCTCGACAGAGAGAAATGGCCAGAAAGCAAATTGACACTAACGGAAACCGACATCGAAGCCGTTCGCTGCCACGAGCGGAAATCGACAGCGATGGTAAACGCTCACATCGACGATGATGGACCCATTTCAAACGCGAATGGGAATCTTCTGCACCAATTCAGTGATTGGCCAAGACTACTACGCATCACAGCGTACGTACTTCGATTTACGGTGAAGAAAGCGTTCAGAAAGGAAGGACAATTATCCGACGACGAAATTTTGAACGCCGAGAGAATTTGGGTACGACACAGCCAGAGCGTGCATTTCAACAAAGAAATCGAGAAATTAACCAACAAAGAGGACCTGACACAGGGATCACCATTATCAAAATTGACCCCGTTCATGGATAATGACGGAATTATGCGACTAGCGGGGAGAATCAAGAGATCCAACATTCCATACGACACTGTACATCCCATACTCTTAAATGGGAAATGCACCACAGCAAAATTAATCACCGAACTGGCGCACGAACGAACCTTGCATGGTGGCACGCAGCTCACGCAGCAATACATAAGACAGAAGTATTGGATCCTGGGCGGCCGCTACGCAGTTAAAACAGCCATATCAAAATGTGTGCCATGCATCCGACAGAGGAAAGAGACGCAGCATCAGCTGATGGCACACCTACCAGAGGAAAGAGTGACGCCAGGGCGACCGTTTGAGGCGTCAGCGGTCGATTACGCGGGCCCAGTCAACATCGAGCGATACAACGCCGCTCGGACAAAGATAATTGACAAAGGTTATATTTCGGTTTTCGTTTGCACACGCACCAGAGCGGTACACTTGGAGCTCGTGTCTAGTATGACGACGGAGGCATTCATCGCAGCATTCACGCGATTCTCGTGCCGCCGGGGGAGGATCAAGGTGCTGTTCGCCGACAATTCCACAACTTTCCAGGGAGCGTCAAATGAGCAGCAGCAAATAAACCGGACATTCCAGAGCGATTCGAATGAGGCGCGCCAAATCCACAGCACCTGGAGGGAGTTGGGTTCGCAGAACGGTACCACGACACAGTGGAAATTCATACCACCATCAGCTCCACACATGGGCGGCCTACATGAAGCTGCAGTGAAGAGCGCAAAATCACACCTCAAACGCGTCATAGGCGTTCAACAGCTCACATTCGAGCAATTAGCGACATTGCTAACGCAAGTAGAAGCTTGCCTGAATTCCAGGCCACTGATCGCCTTGAATGACGACGCGGCGGATGAGCTGGCGTTGACACCGGGCCATTTTCTCGTGGGCGAGCCATTAATCGCCCCACTCAGTCGTGATTACACGTCAGTAGCCGCCAACAGGCTGAGAAACTTCGAACTGATGAACAAAATGACCCAGGAATTTTGGGAACGATGGTCGAACGAATACGTGACCACGCTAATGGAGCGCAACAAGTGGCGACATAGCCAACGAAACGTTCAGGTGGACGACATCGTCCTAATCGTCACAGATACGCTACCACCGACACAATGGCCACTGGGGCGAGTGAACAAAACCATTCAGGGAGACGACGGCCACGTCAGAGTAGCAGATGTAACCAGCAGGGGACACGTTTATCGCCGACCAATCGTCAAGCTGTGCCTGCTACCAATTTGCGGCAAAGGAACATCGGGCCAGGCCAGGCAGGATGTTCAGAACTGAACAGATATTTTTAAGCATTTTCATGTTCACATTATTTTTGGTCAAGCAGCCTTTGGCTCTTGACTAGCTCGTGTATAAATAGGCCGAGACATAGCGAAATAGATTAAGTAATGTCATGTAACTTGGACGAACAACATCCATAGAAATAAATAGAAAAAGAAAATAGCTCGAGCGTTTTGGTTTCGTTGCGTGATAATATTCAACAGGTATAAATATTTGGTTGCATATTTACAATATTTATAATATTTTCATTTACTTCTTTAGTTTCTCCAAGTTCCAATTCTTCTAAAATAATCGGTTATTCTCTGTTTGACAGTATCTGTACTAACATTAAAATCAATTAAGTAGGTATCACAAATTGGAATAGTAATAGCATCACATTCATTCGTTTGATTAGGCGGTTTGATAGGAACAAAATATTTGTAAAATTCATTGTATGTCGTTAACATGAAATTGATTGGTTCAAACATTGAATAATTATATATTCTAATCGGAAGTGACAGAAATTCAGTGTTTCGTGTTCGATGTCGTGGTGTTCTAAAATTGATTTTTTCCATGATATACTTTGATGATATTTTGCCACAAATAACGTTGTGAATGAAGCAAATTTGTGCGATTTTTCTTCGTTCCTCCAAAGTGATCATTTGTAGAAATAGTAGACGATTATTTTATTGTGGCAAAACGAATCTGTGTGGCCATTCCATTCTTCTCAGTGCGAACGGTAGAAATTGCTTTTGGACTGATTCAATTCTAGCAATTTTCTCATTGGTGTGTGGGTTCCATATTTGTGATCCGTATTCAATAATAGGTAATACGAATGTGAAGAAGAGTTTCTTTATGGTCCATGGGTCATTAAACTCTCTTCCAAAACGCTTGATCCACGCAAGTCGAGATTAAGCTTTAGCTGTTATGTATTCGATGTGTGCGCTAAAATTTAGTTTACAATAAAGAAAAATATCTTGTGTCACAACTTTTGAATTTAGTCTTCAAGTCAAGCTTTAAAGCGTTTTGCCGTCCAAAAATCGTGACGCGATATTTTTCCTTATTGTAAATAAATTTTCACAATAGTGAATGCGAAAAACACTTTTGAACTTCGTACCCAGAGATAATACAGCGTCAAAGCGTCACTCAAAATGATATCAGTCATTTTGAGTGGTAAATCCACACACAGGAGCGTCACTCCATTTTAACCTCGCCAAGAGGTTTTTCATCTGATATCACTAATTTTGTAAGGCAATTATTCTCGAAAAAAATACACTTTTGCCAGAAATATGACTATTTTAAGGTCCTATGATTGGGAAATTGTAATTTTTCGGGCAAAACATTTGCATCCACATTCCACAAGTTTTGTAAATAGCAAATTTCCACTTTCATTAAAAAAGTCCCATTTGTAGTGGTTTCAGGTGGAATGGAGCGAGTTAGGGCGATAATTCATGATAAAGTGATCGATTTAAAAGACTTCAGTGATTTATTACAGCGTTTTAATGTATTTATTGATTATGATTTGCACAACTGATCGCTTTGACTGCCTAACTACAACTCAACTTAACTTAGCGTGCGTACGATGTATATCGTAAGCTCTTGGTAACAATTAGAGTGTAATTGGACATTGTAAAATGTGATTAAATTTCAAAATATCCATTAAAAGAGTTTTGAAGTAATTTAAGACCCATTAATTCATTGAAACATATTAATTTCCAACCACCAAAGCTCTGGAAAGTGCATTTTTATGTATCCCCCGAACAAAAGTTCAATTTCATACATTCAGATGCAAAAATGCCGATTTATGACCAAAATGACAACGAAATGGATATTCAAGTGTTCGTGGACTCCCATAATTTTCACGAAAAAATAGCAGTTTTCTACCCAATGAGCCAAGTGAAAGAAAATATGTACTAGAGCGTCACACTGATTATGCATAGATTTGAAAGATTGCATATAGGTAGATTATGTAAAAATAGTGTGTAATTTACGTGCATAAGGTGTGCGTAAATCGTCTTTGTTTAAATAGAGGAGAATTTCAAATTATGTGTCAAAATTGTGCTTATATTTGAACATATGTCCAAACTGTGTGCAATATATGTGCATACTGCGTGCATGCTAGATTATGCACATTTTATGTCAAAATTTTAGTTAAATTTTACACAATTTAACAAAAAGCTAACTATATATTTTTTTATTTGTTTTAAAACGTGTAAAAAATAGGCATAATTTGTATACCATGTATAGGCACATTTAAGCACGTAAATGGTTCATTGGGTAAGACCAAAATGTCGTCAGAGGTCTATTTCACGTGTTTTCCGAACAAAAATGTCATTTCCAGTGAAAATAGAGCAAGTTGAAAAATTAACTTCAATCCGACCTATTTTTCGACCATGAAATGGCCTCAGATCGCATTGTGACCACTTTTAATCGATTACTCGTCGAAAATTGAGCGGATATGGTCTTTCGTGACCCTTTTCCAGCTAGTAGATGCGTATTTTTGGCAGCAATTTCATCGTAGAATGCGACTCTTCGTACAAATTCCGTTCATTGATGAATTGCCTATGCCCAGAACTTCGAAATACGAATTTTCCCGGATATGTGGCATATGCCATTTTGTTGGTATGGTAGCCGGCTACAAACGCTCAGTTTTTGGTAAAAGATTGTCGGGCTGATTTTTGAGAAATCGCGTTTGGTGTGAAATTTAAGGGGGTCGATTTTTCATAAAAATCGACTTTTTTCTTTTATATCACATAAACATTGGCATGTGTGTATGGAACTTTTTGAAGGTCTTCTCAAATAATTACGAGCTGAGTTTGCCCGATGGGTGTCTGAGTTGATCTAGTGTGCGAAATAAATACTTGAAAAAATCGTATATATGCAGGCTAGTGAAGCCATAGCCAGCTCTCCTGTAATGCAAATGTCAATCTGAGGACGGGTTTCGATGTGGCCCGACACCAGCTACAGCTTAGGCATATCGGCACCGGAATCTGTGGGGGTCAAAAGAGTTTCCGAACACACGAACGGACGAACGGACGCACATCCAAATCAATACTTTCATAGAAAATCAAGATCAAACTGCCAATGCCCATAACTTTTTCGTTTTTGAACCAATCGAGGCACTTAGACCGGCGTTAGAAAGGTGGCGAGGAGAAGCTTCTTTTGGACACCTCAGATCACCCCCTTCGTAAGATATGGGTAAAGATCTGAAAATTTATCGAAATTTTCCAACCGCTATATTTTTGCCTAGACCACACTTTAGGCATGGGGGATATGGTATTTCCGACTATTTGGGCCAAGAACTTTCCAACGGTACCTAACATGCCGGGGCCCAAATAGTGTCCTGAGAAAATAGCATATTTACTGTATCATACTCGTGACGCAAAAACTGGCATTTTTGATATTTGGCTTGAAATGCACAGTTGTTGGAGCGTCACTTGTCGGACTACCGTCCTCCGTGATAAGTTGTCGCTTCATACCTGCAACGAAATTTGTTTTTGGAAAAGTTATGATTAAGATCAATACATACTATATCAGCCTTTACCAACTGCTATAAGAACCAAAAGTTCGAATGCGGTTACAGATGGTTTAATTTTTCGAATTATAATAATTCGCCACCGAAGGAATGCTAAAAAAACACAATATTGATTATCACCCGATTGGATGACAATAACGTATACGCTAATACTGGTTTTCAATCTGTCTTCGCTATTGAATGCTAATTACGATTGGGTTCGTCACAAAAATTACGCGGAAATGACGCGAGTTCCTAGCACAGGTGCACTTGAACTTGAGATAATACTCTTTTATCGATTGCTATTTCGTTTGCGTCAATATGTTATTTTATGATTGTAAGTCATCATCAGTAAACATGAACATACCGTTGTTGCTGCCTTGAGCGATAGAGTTAAATGTAAAACTACCTAAAAAGAAAGAAGACGCTCAGGTAGTACATAGACATCGAAATTTCGTAAGTTTAACAAACAACCTCATGATGTTGAATTGGCGGACTTGGCAATTCAAGCTCACCAATCCAGTTATCCCCATTTGATTCCCACCTATACTGAAATAAATGTGGACACGGGCTTGATATCGAAAGTTTCTGCTGTTCTGTTACACGAAATAAACCTAACAGAACTAACACTGCAAAATATTTACTATTGAATTGCATTTTTTAATTTTATTTCAAAATGATGTCAATTGTTTATTAAATATTCATCATGATTTACACATTTTTTGTTAAGAACAATAATTTTCCTTTTTTTTCAACACTTCACTACTAACACAACTAGTTGCTGTACGTATCACAGAAAAATGATATTTCCAGAAGCGGTGTCATTACTTAAAGA
This sequence comes from Sitodiplosis mosellana, assembly GCF_009176505.1. NCBI lineage: Eukaryota > Metazoa > Arthropoda > Insecta > Diptera > Cecidomyiidae > Sitodiplosis > Sitodiplosis mosellana. The sequence goes on along the minus strand of NW_022600609.1, from coordinate 4,849 downwards.
CAGCAAAAACCACAATATACGAAACTTGTAACAATCGTGAAAATACCCTGCAGTTGTTAATGTCTCTTGATCACCAAGGGGAAAGCCATACAGGTAAAAAAGCAAAAAAAAAATAGATAATTATCTTATCAATAATTATAATTGTTTCACATATGTTTTGGATTTGCAAATGAAAAATAATGTAAATATAATGACGCAGTAATAACAAAAAATAATCACATCTTCGAATTTAAAGTGACTATCCCCTGCTTGATTACTCAAATGACGAAGTTCTTTTTGAAATTCACAATTTGCCTCATAATAATCACATACGATGTGCACTATTGTCGACTATTCTGTTTTGTTGTCTTGTCTTGTTTTGCATTGTATTGGTGGAGGTTTAATTAGTATATTTTTATTTATTCCATTTATTTCAATACAGTCAAACTGTGCCATGCCTTTGATTGTATTGGTATTGATTTTTTGATCTTTGGAAAAACAGTCGACTGTTGTGTTTTCACCTCTTATTTATCAGTACTGAGCCAATATACATGAACAATTATTGCCGTCAATAAACTGTAGACATTCACTGATCAAACTTGTTATGCTGGCTTTCATGTGTATTCGATGAGTAACTGGTTATTTTTTCTTTTTTTCTTTCTACACTCTAATGTACAGACGTTGAATTTAAAATGTGACAAATGATGGGAGTGAAGGAAAACTCGGTTACCTATGGTATTACCTACATATAATTTGATATATTTGAAATTGTTAAGTGAAAAATTCCCATTTATATTTACAAGAGTATTAAGTAAGAGCTGTGGCAACGAATTTTCCTGAAAGAACTCGTGTTTTGGCAGTGAATTTAAGTTAGAATCAATTGGAATGTTGCCCTTTAATGCCAAATATAGCAATACTTACTGATAGCGCAGGCGCTTCCTATAGAAAAATTCAGTTGTCACAAAGTTGCCGTAGTGCAATTAAATCATCAATTTCTTGTTCGGTTTCGTAATTAAATTGAATCGAAGAAAAAAAAAACAGATCTTCTGGTGAGACGTAGAAGAACGCCAGTTTATTCAACTTCGAAAAAGAAGGATGTTTCAACTCGGCGCCACATAAATCTACATGGTGAGCTAAAACTCAGAAAATACTGTTTTCTATTGATCTAACTGAGAAATTAATGTCTCTCTATCTTTCGAGAAAAAAATATTTTTCCAAGTTTTACTCGACAATTTTCTGAATTCTTTGGCTTGGCCACTCAACATCAAAATTACAAAGCTCAATCGCGAAAATATTTTGATTATGTTTTGAGATGAGCCACATCTGAAAATTCTGTAACTGGGCTTTCCAAAATGGGTTGAAGGAAATGTGCAAAATCAGTTAACTTGATCACTTGTGAACAAAACACATACGTTCTCCTACATCTCACCAACAGAGAAATCGTGCAATAATATATATCACGAAATTTCAAGATTTAATTTTCGTTCATAAATTGTCTCCACATCATTATTTTCATCTTTATTGTTCAAAATAGAAACTCAATTTTTAACTATTAAATCACATTTACAGATGGTTTGCACTATAAATGTTTTTAAATGTGATTAGAATAAATGAAATATCCGCAATTAAGCGGTGAAGCAGAGTTTACTTACATCATCGATTGATGAATTTAGCAGATAAATCGTATGTGTTGCGTTATTGGACTAGACAGGATCGACTTACTCCATAAATTCCTTTCAACTCAGTCATATTTGCATATAAGCTCAAAACAGAGAGAGCTTATGAAGAACTTCTGAAATATTGATTGAGCTGGAAGTAGATCTTGGGAGCAGATGGATCCGACCTGGTCTATGTGTTCTGTTAAGTCTTCCATCTCATTATTTCTACAGAATTCCTCTAGAATCAGCCTAAAATTTGGAAAATCCGGAAAGAAATATGAATTTTCTGCTGCGGATACATTACAATAACGCAACACATACGATTTATCTAATAAATATCGATGATGAATTCATCTGTAAGTACACTCTGTAATTGATAATGATGACGTCTTGTTTTTGTAGCAATAAATAAATGTTTTTCAAAAAAATCACAAGGAGTTAGAAGACATACAGAAGGGACCAACATTCAGGCAAAATTTGGTTAATTAATCAAATCCGAATTTTCTGTGGTCAATGCAACGCTACGACTTCGCATCGTTGTCGCCAACTGGTGCTACAAACAGAATGTCAAAATCAATGTCGAATTCGTCAACACAAGAGTGAAAAAGCTTCCATTCAGTGTACGTAGTACAGGTTCTAGCACCAGTTGGCGCTTCAGTGCCATTTATGTTCATGTTATATGGGAACTGTCAGAAGAAACCGTAGCGTTGGGTCAATGGTCATGAACATGTGTGGATTTGTTTGGCAAAGTCATTAAAATTTGTACATTTTGTACAAAAATGTGTAACGTTTTAACGTACATATATATTCGAAAATCGCAATTTCTTTGACCATAATAATTGGTTTTAAATAAAAAATTATTCTCAAATTCAAATTGGATCTACAAACTAGTCATTGCGTTATACTACATAATTACATTCTATTTTTAATTGGCTACGAGAGATTCGAAAGATTTCTCTTTGCTCTGCAAGTACCACAAGGTTATCATTATCTCCCTCGTTAAATGTCTATTAAAGCAAATCGTGTGTTGGATTTGTTGCTGGCTAGATACTGGTTATGACTACATTTTATCTAGTATATCCGCTGATAACGCTTGGTTCAAAGGAAGTAACTTCATTGAGTGTTTGCGATAATCGTTTTGTTCGTGGAGGCGGTACTGGTGGGTCGAATGCTGGAGGGGGATAAGTTGGAGAAACGATTGAAACTGGTTTGGATGCGGACATGTCACCCGTTGGCGATTTTTGATGTTGTTGATTCCAGTGTATGAATTGTTTGACACGACTTCCGTGATAATGGTATAAATAAATGGCAAATAGCAAACATAGAACAACAAGAAGAGCTGAAAGAATAATGACAATTGCTCCCAAATATCGTGATGAACTGTCGTAGATTGGCTCCTCGAACGTTTCGACTTCGGTTGGTGGCGTACTTCTGGTGGCATCTGTAATTTTGCCATGTTTCGTTGGTTTTGTTCCAGGGCGAATCGGTCGCAATGGAGGTGCTGCTGCATGTTCACCTGAAGGAATGAAAATATTGAATAAACCAATTCGATAAAACAGAAAAACATTTAACAAACCTATTGAGACATCACTACATGCACGAAATTCTTCTTGAGGTCCGCAGCCCACAGCACCAGTGCCATCCTCACACATGCCCCAATTATTTCCAGCAATATATCGCCATTGAAGAACACAATTTCCGCATTCAAGGCCTGGAATAAAAAATATTCCACTTGTTAAATTTCGTATTAATTTTGAAAATGTAAATTCCTTTCCAACCTGGTGGAAGACGAGCTTTGATGTCATAGATTCGGCTGCCATTTCTTGGATAGAAGCGAGTTTTCAAGTCGTTCGGTTGTGGTTGACTTGGTGTTCCACCCAGCAATTCCAAAACATGCTTATCCAAACATGATTGCTTCGCTGCCAATTCAGGACAAATTCGAAATTCGAAATAGCTTTGAATAGAAGTACAAAGTTTGATTTTCATTGGACACGAGTTTGAGTATCTCAGAGAAATTCATGAATCATGATCATTTCAAACAATGTCTTTTCAAAAAATATTACCCCATATGACTGGCTGTAAGTTCCACACGAATTGTAATATCCGCGCCTGGATTATATTTTCTCACAATAACACCTTGCCCAAATTTCCCGCCATGTTCATTTGGTCTAGGTTGTGGCATATCTGAAAATAATTTTTCTCAAATCTATTTTTTTTTACAAAACTCAATTCCTTTTTTATTACCCCAAGCATCACCACACTCTCCACACTTGCCACCATTGCGTTGCTAGAAATTTATTAAATAAAAAATTACGTTGCTTTGAATAGAAGTATAAAGTTCGATTTTCATTGGACACGAGTTTTAGTATTTTCAGAGAAATTCTTGATCATTTCAAACAATGTCTTTTCTAATATTATTACCTGTCGAGCAAAACCACCGCAATACAATTCGTGATCATTATAGTTTGGGGGTGTTTGAAAGCCATATCGAAAAGCTGTAATTTAATAATTTAAAAATTTAAAGCTGTATTAAATGAAATGGCAATTCATGCAACAATTTCGAAAGTGTAGAATCCTTCTCAACCTGATGATCGGCTAGGGGGTTCGATGAGGCGGCCGTGACCATTACACATATCAATCGCGTGCACCAAAATGCATATCATGAATATAAATTGCCAATTACGTGCAGATTTTATGCACAAATTGGCTGATAGTCGAAACCCTTTGCTGAACATTTTTCACTCCGCTAGTTTGTGTGGATGTTCGTGTTTGTATTCGATCTGCGAAAAGAAAAAAAATCGGTGAGAATTGGCACAAACTTTGAATTGAACAATAGACGAATACATTGAATACAGAGTTAATATGAGCAAATATCATACAAAGTAATAGCTTACGGAAATACGGCGAAAACTATTTTCATTCGATTGACTTTTTTTAGTTTCTTTACATCTTACTACCTGTATATGAATCAAAATGGTTCTAAACATGCCAAAACTTTATAAAACTAGTATTTTTTATTTACATATGTATAAAGTATTTTTTTCAGACATAATATTTGGTTGTGACCGAGATTATGTTGTCTTCAAATATGTGTTAATTAACACAAAATAGAAACGATTGCTAGAAGCTTCAACTATACATGACAAAATTATGGGATTGAATAAACAAATACTGAAATGGATAAAATCATATCTAAGTGAGCGTCAACAAAT
>NW_022600608.1:0-3862 GCF_009176505.1 Sitodiplosis mosellana | reverse complement strand
TTGCAATTCAAAAATAAAAAACACCATACAAATATCACCTGTGAAAATTTCACCGGAGAAATTTTTTCATTTCACGAGGAACTGTGTACTTAGCTTGAAACGTAAAAGAATGTATGTTTTTTTGTCGATTTATATTTTTGAAAAGGAAAGTATGTTTTCTGTTGATTCTATCTGCGTTAAAAGGAAGTATGTTGGCATCCCGTCTAGCCTCCGCGGTTTTTCACGGTTTCCGCGGAACTGATAAGAGATAACAACTTGGTGTCTTCGGCAAAGTTGTACTACTTGAGGTCTTCTATAACATTGCTGAAGACATCTATCTCTTATCAGTTGCGCGCAAATTGCGCACATAAAAAAGCAAATTTTATATAGAATTTTTTTTCTTATCATTTTTCGCGCTTTTCGCGGAACTGATAAGAGATAAGAGGTAACTGATTTCAGCAATGTTATAGAAGACCTCGAGTGCTACAACTTTGCCGGAGACACCAAGTTGTTATCTCTTATTATTTATGGTGTGGCTGCAAAAACCCGATATGCAATTGAATCCCACCATATCGTGTGAACGCCTACCTTACGTCTAAGTACTGAGTTTATGTGTCAGTACAGCCAGCACTCACACGATATGGTGTGATTCACTTGCACATCGGGTTTTTTTTCGGCCTACCATAAATCCATAAATAATGTACACATAGCTTACACATTAAACGATTGCTGTGCTCGGGAATGGTGTCACGAGATTTTATGAGAAGTATTCAAAATTACCATTGAGAGCAGCTGAATGAAGAGGTGTCTCATAGAGATTATTTTTACTATCAACAATGGCTCCTTTACCGATGAGAAGATCAGCAACATTCTTCTGACCTGAGAAATAACACAGATCGATGAAAAAAGAGATCAAATCAATCTTTTATTCAATGAAAATCAATATTCAACATTACCATGGAGAGCGGCATAATGAAGAGGTGTCTCCCCCGAATCATTTTTAATATTAACTTCGGCTCCACTGTCGATGAGTTTTCGAGCTTCCTTCGCATTACCTGAAAAATAATGCAGACCAAAGAAGTAGATTAAACAAAGCATTTTTTTAAAACATAAATACTCGAAACTACCAGTCTGAGCAGCTTTATGCAGAGCTGCCTCTCCATTTATGTCTTTTTCGTTTACTAAAAGTTGAAAAAAATTGTAGATCAGTGAAGTGAATCGAAAGAAAATGTTGCGTATAGTGACGCAGTGTGCCGTGTGAGTGAAAATTGATAAAGAAATGGAGCTTCAATCTTACCGTTTCTCCCAGATGGTGCTCCAATCACATCCACGATCAGGAACTGTGGAAATAAAACAAAGTGATTAAATTGGAATGGAACAATGGATGAGATTGTAATGGTTTTCAACTGTTTTTCATTCGATTTTTTTAGTGGAAGATTTTTTCAATTGAAAAACTTTAAAATGGACATTTTTTCATTAATGAAATGAGTTTCGAAAAAATTATCACAAATTGTCCACAAAAAGATTCAAATGTAAAAGATTCAATCCAAAATTTACAAGTGAAAAAAATTCCGAACAACATTAAAATTACAAATTTCAGACTAAAATTGTCGTCTCACCTCCAATATCACCAAGCCAACGAGCAGCAGTGTGAAAGATCTTTGACCCAGCATTTTTCCAGCTTCGAACAATCAAAAGTGTACTGTAAACGTGTCGATTGAAGAAAATTGACGAACTGTTTGATTGACAAACGAATCGAGCGCATCTGCTTATATACTTTTCGAGTATGGTCACGTCAGCAATACATTAATGATATAATTCAATCCTCATACAAAGACAATTCTAATTGAAGCTCACGAAATATTATCGCACACATTTTTCAAGAAAACAATGTCAAACAATTGATGGAATTACGATTCCACCTGTGCACGTGTCGATAATTTTGCGTTCCACATCATTATGAATCGCATCAAAAATGCTAGATGTTTACATTCAGTCCTTCACTACCTTCACTATGTTTTGAAAAATAATCCAATTGGATCATGAACATTAAACTGCAAATTCAATGTAAATAATCTAAAAGTAAATATTTCTCACCCTTGAAGTGTTGAGTGGTGTACAATTGACAAAGCTATCTGAATATGGATATGTTTACATCTTCGCGGTATGCATAGAACACATTCCGTTTCAACCATCACTTACATGCTGAATGATCGAACGATATGACTCATACCTTTGCGTTACATTCAGGCTTACATACCGTGGTTGTCATACATTCTGACACCAACAAATTCAGGGGGGGTCAAGCCAAAAATTCAAAGGGGGGTCAATTCTATCTAGTGTAAATTTCTTCCCGAAAAAAATTGCTGACCGGGGGAGGGTGATCCACAATTTCGAATTTGAAGAGCAAAAAAAAAAGATCCGAAAATGGCATCGGGGGTCAAAAATTGCCGGGGGGGGTCAAATTTTGCCAGGGGGGTCAGGATCAACGAGATCAGACTATGTCAGAACCTATGATGGTTGCGTTGCTTTGTTCATGAACAATTGCAATAGCTACAGTGTTAGTCAATGCAAGAATATACGGAATCGTATTTACTTTACATCACTGAATAAAGTAAAAACGCTGGCATTGGCACGAATCTACGCATTCCCAAAAAAAAATCTTAAGCGAATCTTATACGGAACCATACTTACTTGATATACATATGAACAGCTTCTCAACTATTTTTTTAATTTCAATGAATGTACACACGAAAATAAGTACCTAAAATCTGGGATACATAAAACAGAAAAAAATTCTGTCCCTGTCACATTTTGCACCATCACAACCTATATCTATGGGTGACATTGAGAGTATTGTATGTTTCACAGACTTTATATTGCAAAAATTAATTGTTTTTGTATTTGTGTGAGTAAAGGCCTAGTGTCACATACAACCGAAACTGAAACTGAAACTGAAACTGATTGTTATTTTTTTTCAAACTACATATTTATATCAGTGTTATTGCATCGTGTTTTTTTAACTACATATGGATTATTCTTTTGATCACGATTTCATCTGTGTTGCTTTGTTGTTAAATAAAAAGGAGGAAAAAGTCCTCACAAATTATATAAACAACGACTAGAAAAAGGCGCACACAACATTTTGATTGACCGCCACCTCATGGACGATGATACCAAATTCAAGGAATATTTTCGACTAGCCAAATCGGCTCGCTTCGCTCGCCGTTTCGGCTAGAATTCGCCGAGTTGCACTATTTTCAAAAGTTCTAGTTATTGTCGCTATATTTGTCATTACTTCAATTCTTGTGTCATCCTCGGCTTCTTGCGTCATCTCTCGTATGTTAATTTTTTTCGCAATTAATCTTTTTTGGGCTTTAAATTCGATAGCTATTAATATGTCACTGACCTGACAACAAATCAATCTAGCTACTTTGATTCGAATCCACAATACAACCGTTTTTACGGATAACTCATTTTCTGTTCCACCGCATAAACAACAATAAACATTTAGAAACCATTAATACCTTTCTGTGTCTGGTCGTTTTTAAATCAGCATTTCAAGCTTCATTCTCTTTCAAGCTACTCTATCTCTATCTTAAGCCAATCTACATGTGTCTTCTCTGCATTTTAAGTATCTTTCATTCAAAACAAATTTCACTCATGTATGGTTTGTCCTGATGCGAAGTATTATTTTTTCAATTTATTTATTTTTAAATGAAATCAAATCTCTTTTACAACAATACACATTAATGTAATATGGAAAAACAATGAAAAAAAAAATTTCGTCAAACTCCAAAAAATTTTATTCGAAAACCAAAACTGCATTTATAAGATTACTCTTGAGGCTGCGCGAAATCAAACAGGAAGTATAATAATAAAT
>NW_022600607.1:0-11835 GCF_009176505.1 Sitodiplosis mosellana | reverse complement strand
TCAAGTGAAATAAACTGAAAAATGAACTGAAAAAAAACTTTTCCACCATTGCAAAAAAACATCAGTTTGCTTTGACCAAAACCCAAAAAAATGGCTTTCTGAGTGATTTTTCATACAAAAGTCTATTTTTCGAGGAAAATTTCAAGAAATGTCGATTTCAGGCCAAATTTATGAGCAAGTACTCGGTTGTTCACAAACCACCATTATTTTTGCAAAAAAATGGCGGTTTGCCTTGATTGAAACCCTGAAAAATGCTTTTTTCGGGTACTTTCCGTACAAAAGTGTCATTTTTCAAGGTTTTTCAGGTCCTCAGTCGGAGGCTTATGGTACAAAATTGAAGAATTTTGTATTCATTATGTAGAAATTGTTCTGAAAAACGGTCATTTTGTATGGGAGGTATCTTAAATTTGCGTAATTCGATAATTTTACGTTAGAAAACTCCTATTTATTTTCGAAAATAATGGAGGCCTGTGAACAATCAAACACCCATTTTGTTGAATTTTGGTCTCAAATCGACTTTGGCATCGAAAAAATCACTCAAAATGGAGATTTTACATATAAAACGCTGAATTGAGCCCAAATGGTAAGTAAATTGGTATATTTTCATTTGTTTCGCTGGAAAATAAAAGCCATTCACGATTGAATGCAGAATAGGGAATTTTTGAAGCAAAAAAAGTGTTTTTATTGCGAGTTGAAAACATCCTCTGAAGCAGGGTCATTTTTCGACCTTTTAGACCCATCAGACAGGATTGAGATAAGTCTCAATCGATTTTCCGTCAAAAATTACGTGGAATTAGAATCATGACAGCCCATTATAGGTGGGTTTTCTATGCCACAAATGTGATTTTGTAAGCAGATTTCGACCATTCGTTTATTCTATGAAGAAAAGTCAGTTTCGGACCAAATTTATAGGTAAATCGATGTAGAAAAGGTCGTTATTTCAAGTATTTTGACGAAAAAATAGCAGTTTTCTCATATCAAAATGTCGTAAGAGGCCATTTTCGACCATTTTTCCCACAAAAACGCTGAAAAATGACATATGATTCACCTGCCGAGGCCAAATACAAAAAATTGAATGGTTGTTACACGGAATTTTATTTTTCCATCTGAAGCGGCGTAACATGGGCTATCTTTTGACGCAGAAAAAACATGCCAAAAAAACCCCACTATTTTGAGATATTTAACATTTTATACTTTGAACCCATTTTTGGAGGTTCCAATGGGGCCATAGAGGATAGGTTACTATGCGAATTTTGTAGCCCCATCGATTCCCTTTCCAACGGTACCATAGGTTTGGCAATGTGTCAACTACTTCACAGTTGGATTTTAGTTGGCGCAAACCCTTTTTTTCGATTTTTTCAATTTTTCCAAAAATTCACACTGGGTTAACTCAGAAAGGCGGGCCACTTTTGGGCCTGAGATTTTGGTTTTCTCTTTTTCTATCGGAAACAAGACTCCAAGCCAATTTTCAGCCAATTCGGCGACCTCACATTGTAACTCTTCCCTGATTTCGTGTGGAATGGCCGATATGTAATATAACATTTTTTTGTTTTTCTGGAAACCCCCCCCCAAAAAAAAATCGTAGTTACGCCACTGGTGACGTCAGTAACGTTACACAAAAGGTCAGTAACGTTACAGGTACAAGGTTCGTGACAAAAAAAAAAAACAGGATGCGATAAGAAAAATGTGATTTCTGTCGACTGAATATTAAAATTTGAACATTTTTCTTTGAGAAAATGTATTTAACCTACCGATTTTGTACATTTTTGACAGAAATTAACGCCTTCGAAAAAGAGTCCACAAAAAGTCGAAAAATGACAAAAAAAATCGCAAATTTGGCAATTTTGATAAGAAAAAATAATCCAAATTCCATGAAATTCTCAGAATATATTGAGTTTATGAAATAATAGTTTGGTGCAAAATTTCATAGCAATCTAACTTTAGGACCATTTTTTCTTCACTTTTATTTTTTTTCCGTGGTTTCGTCTCACGTGGCCGTGCCCATATCGAGAAAAAAATATTTTGTCACAAGACTTTAATATATTACCTGCTCGGTATACTTTTGGTCAGCACAATTGCGATTTACTGTTTCAATCTTCGTTCCATCTTGTAGTTGATACTGGAAGACCTTTTTCATGCACATAGTTGAATATGGACAGTCAATGACAAACTCATCACTTTCGCTGAATTTGGAACATAGCTGCTGGGTTCGATTTTCTGTACGAAAACTGGGCGCAACTGTACAACGGTAGCACTGAATTGCTTCTGTAACATCTATAATTGAATGAAAAAATAGCTTTATTACTTTTCCGTACACACCGTCAAGGGAAAGTATAGGAATTGGTCCCGAAAACTTTTTTCGCAAAATTGGCTTAGATCATCATAAAAACTCATGAAACGCGTAGAAAACCACTTTTTGAGACACTTTTCCGTTCGTTTGCCGTCGTCGTCGTCGGTGTTTGTTAACACGATAACTCAAAAAATAATTGAGATAATCGAAATCAGGAAACGCCAAAAGTTTTGTATCCAAAAAACTTAGTTTAAGTTCGAAGATGAGCCATTTTCGATTTGATCCTGGGGTACTTGCCCTAAGAAAAACCTCAAAAAATTGACACTTTTATATGGGAGGTAGTGATGGCTTCGAACGTTCGTTCGTTCGTTCGGCAATTTAAAAAAATATTTTTTGTTCGTTCGCTCGTTCGACAATTTAAAAAAAAAATTTTTGTTCGTTCGTTCGTTCGACAATTTTAAAAAATATTTTTTTCTTCGTTCGTTCGTTCGACATTCATTTTGTTCGATGTTCGGTCCGAACAAAGTTTTTTTTATTTCAAAATCTCCCGAATAAAATTGGTATTACTATGAAAAATTATAATAAAAGCTAATAAAAGCATGAGCTGTAACGATTACATTATAAATTTGATCAATACATCGAATCTTCTAATGTAAAAAATTTTTGTTCGGACCGAACATCGAACAAAATGAATGTCGAACGAACGAACGAACAAAAAAATATTTTTTCAAATTGTCGAACGAACGAACAAAACCTTTTTTTAAAACCATGTCGAACGAACGAACAAGCGTTCGAAAGTGTTCGACGGCCAACACTAATGGGAGGTACCCGTAAATCGACTCCGATTGGCTTCAAACTTTCTGGAATTTCATTTTTTGGGAGAAAAATAGGATTCTGAAAATTTGAAACCAATCGGAATCGATTTACAGGTACCTCCCATACAAAATTTTTGAAATTTTGACTAAAATTACCGATTTTTGGACAATTTTGTATGGGAAGTACCCGTTAATTTTCCGATTCCGATTGGCTTCGAACTTTCTGAGGTTTCATTTTTTGGAGAAAAAATAAGATTCTGAAAGTTTCATGTTAATCGCATTTGCAGAAGTTTGATTTTTTGTCCTCAATTTTTGTCGAAATTTTTCTCGAAGTTTTAGTTAAAGTGACCGATTTTTCACTTTATTTTCATTATTTTATTTTTACTGCCTTTATTTCAAGAAAATTCACAAAAAATAACCAAAAATACCTACGGACAACGCAGGCCAACGGTACGGAAAAGTTCGGGATTACCAATGTAATTCTTTTTATTATTATTATTATTGATTATTATTATTCAACTTCATTTCAACTTGAGTAAAATAGTTCAATGTTTACAAAAAGGCTATAGTTAAAAGAAAGATTCACATGAAACAAGTAAAAATTGCAAAAAACGTCAAAATCAATGTCAAATTAGTGCGACAGAAGAGTGAAAAAGTACATATAAAATGCTTGTAGTTTACTTGCTAGCACCAGTTTTTGTAGCATTAGTTTTTGTAGATTATTCACAAATTCCACATATTTATCCCGTTAGAAAATAGATGTATTCAAATTTCCATAAAATCCACAGGCGACGTATTTATACAGGCAACTATCACATCAATTGTTTACAATGTATACGGAAACACTATTTTTATTTCGAAGAAATTTAATTGCAAATGTCCACATATTCGGTCATTGAATTATGGATGTGTTTTTACTTAGGTTTTCACAATCTTGTCATAACGTTGATCGTCGACAAATGATCAAACACTGTTTACATTGTATTTATTTATTTATTTCGCCAAATACTGGCTACTTGCAATAACATTTCGTCTGTATACATATAAAATTTTGATTTTGTTGTCAATACTTTCGTTTTTAATTTACATTTCATTCGTTTACCGTGTTACACACTAAGTTTCTTATTTTGGATTTAAATATTGTTCTTACATTTACATTCTCGAATATCACAGAAAATTCATTAATCAATCTCATTAACTTTGCTATTGGTTGGTTGTACGAGTAGTCGTTTCTATATAATGGAATAGTTAGCATATTGTGCGACCTAAGTCTTCTGTTTCTAGTTGACGGAACAAAATTTGAACTGACATTTACATCATACATATTATTATGGAGAATATCGAAAGCAAACATTAAATTTATTATCTTTCTTCTATCCTCGAGTGTCTGCATTCCCACTATTTGACATCTTTCTCTATACGGTGGTAATCTGTATTGCCCTTCATCTAAGCTATCTGTACCCAGTAAATATATGAGAAAACCTTTCTGAACCGATTCTACACATTTTTTATATATCTCTTGGTATGGGTCCCAAATCACTGCACCAAACTCGAGTTTTGATCTAACATAGGCCGTATATAATAACATCTGCGTTGTTATAGAGAAGCTACTACGTGAAATCTTTTTTATGAGACCGAGAGATTGTCGTGCACTTGCTATCACCTTTTCAATGTGTGTTATGAATGTAAAGCGTTTGTCAATTTGCAAGCCTAAATCGCGCATTTCGTCTTGACGGTCGAGTGTGTGTTCGTGCATTTTATACAGCGCATTAACTGGAGCATTCGATTTCGTGATGGTTAGGATTGCACATTTTTTTATATTAAAGTGGAGCTTGTTTTTTTCGCACCATTTCAATAGGTTGTCGATGTAAAGCTGTCAACGGACACGGACAAAAAAGTGAAAAAGTGGTTTTTTGCTGTCCGTCCGTCCGAAAAAAAAAATTTCTATGCTCTTTTAATAATCAACACAACATTTACACAAGAACAAATAGTTTGATTAATTTTCTTATTAGTTTTGAGAATTTTTCTTCATACAATTTTCATTAAGAAGTATCAGAAGAAAGTACTTATCAAGATACGAACATCCGTCGGAAAATTATTAGCGTTAAATACGCGAACCATTTGTTGAAAAATTGAAATTTTTGGCGAACGGACGGGAAAAACGTGTTTTTAGTTTCATTGAAATTTTCGGACAAATTTCGGACAAAAAATTGTCCGTCCGTCCGAAAACGTGTCCGAACATTCTGACTGTCCGAATGTTCGGACAAAAAAGCGTGTCCGAAATGTTTCGTACAAAACCTGTCCGTGTCCGTTGTCCGTTTGTCCGAAATAAAATAATTCGGACATTGTCCGTCCGTCCGAACTATCGGACGGACAAAATTTGTCCGTCAAAAGTTTTCATTTTTTTCGGACGGACGGACGGACAACTTCTTGTCCGTTGACAGCTTTATGTCGATGTCCCTTTGCAACACGAACACGTCGGATGCGGTTTTGATTTCGATGTAGATTTTGATGTCATCAGCAAATAACAACACTATGGCTCTTTCGACTATTTCAGTGATATCGTCGATAAATATCAGGAAAAGCATAGGGCCCAAAGTGCTACCGGCTGGAACACCCGATGTTGCTTCATACACTCTTGACTTGTGTTTGCCGATTTGCACGTAGTTTGTGCGATGCGTTAGGAAATCAAGTATCCATTTTGCTGTCTTTTTGGCGATGCCAAACTTCGGTAGTTTTTTAATAAGTAGTGCATGGCATACTCGATCAAACGCACTTTTGAAATCGCCATAGAAAACATCCAGTTGAATTCCCTTCTCCAACGCCGTATGGGCTGCTATCGATAGATTGATGAGATTCGTCGTGACTGATCTGCCTGGGCGGAAACCGTGCTGTGCATTTGACAGCCTTGGATTGACAGTGCAGAGTAATTTGTCATGCACGATAATTTCGAATATCTTCAGAATCACCGAGCTGATTGCGATAATTCGGTAGTTTTCGACGTTGCTACGATCACCTTTTTTGTGGAGCGGCATTATTCTCGACGGTTTTAAAACATCAGCTATTTTGCCGGCTTCCAATGACATTCGCAGTAATAGCCATAACGGGAAAATGAGTGAATCGACGCATTCCTTGATGACTCTTGGGTGAATTCCATCGGGTCCAACACTCCCTTTTATTTTCAATTTGTTTATCGCTTTTTCAACATCGAACATTGATACGTTGAGTTCGTCGATGCCATTTTCCTGTACATTGCGATAAATCTCTTCGATGTCAATGACTGTATTGTCAATGCTGTATGATTTTTCGAAATGGTTGGCAAACAGGTTTACGATTCCATCCATTTTATCACAGATTTCTCCCTCGTACATCATTTCAGCTGGATAGTCTGCTGCTGCGCTGTCACTTTTCACATATTTCCAAAACTCGGCAGGATTTTGACGAATGTTCTCTTCGACATTTGAAATATACTCATTGTACAGCTTGTCGTGCAGCTCGTCGAACTCCTTAAGTGCATTAATGTAATCATCGTTGATTTCACCCACTGGCATTCGTATGTACATTTTGTTTCTCCGATTTTTTAGCCACTGGAGCTGTGGTGTCCACCATTTTGGCTTGTTTTGTTTTGCTTTGATTTGTATCTTCGGCACATTTTCGTTGATGAGTCGAATCATGGTTTCATGAAAAAATTCATATGCCGCATCAACATTCAATGAGTCATGTGCAAAATTGAGTGATTCAAGTTCAAGTTTCATGCGTGCATAGTTCCCTCTGTTGTAACAAAACACTTCAATAAGCTCGGTTTCGGCAGTACGCTGCTCAGCTTTGAATGTTATGACAAGTGGACGATGAAACACATCAGTTTGAACTGAAACGGCTGTGTTTGCTTCACGTACAGTAGTATCATTCGGTTCATCGACAAATACCAAATCAAGTACGTTGTTCGCAATGTTTGTTATGTTGGACAGTTGGAATGATGGTAGTTCCTGCATGCCCAATAGAAACTCAGATGCAATCGCAAAATACTCGGATCTCGTGTGTGTAGATAAATTTGTTGGCAAGTAATGCATTTCGGAGTCATCGGCTTCCCATCTCACTCTTGCTAAATTCCAATCACCCAAGATGAATATGCGATGATCGGCGTAATTTGTGAAGAGGTGATTTATCAAACCAAAATGCACTGAATACGCTACGTTATCTATTTGCTGCCATTGTGGTACGTAGCCAACATAAACTATTAACGGCTTCGGTTTGCTTGCAATTCTTACACACACACATTCACACGTTGGATGGTTGATTTCGTTGATACGTTTTGATACGAGTTTTTTATCCACTGCAATGGCTACACCGCCGCCCAAAGTTTCTCTGTCGCGCCGGTATACATTGAGTGTGGCCGGAAAGTAGTCATCGGATTTGTGATGCTCGCTGAGCCAGGTTTTGGTGAAGCAAAGTATTCGATACAACGATGCTGCTATTCTGTACTTGATGTCCAACTTCGATACTATGCTGTGTATGTTTTCATAGTAAATGTACTCCTCGGATTTTATTTTCTGTGTGGAATCAATTTGACTCGAATTAATTGGTGGTGTAGTATCACTCGCTCGTAGAGAACATATACTGTTTAATAAAATGTTACCTGGAGGGTCACATTCAAGACCGTTGAATTGCGCATTATCGCCGTTTTCTCGTTCAGAATTTCTCAAATTCACGTTGCTTGGGGTGGCTGTGGTGACGTCCGAAAATTTTGCTCGTTGCTGTGTGATTTGGCACTTTGCGGTGTGTTGAAACCCAACAGATCGTTTGCATTTTCGAAAATGCGTTGTGACTTTGCCGTGTGTGTTTCGCATGGTGACGCTGAATTGGGTTTATCAATCGAAGGGTTTGACTTTTCGGGCAATTTCATTTTCACGAATTCACGAACTAAATTCTCGCTTGACCAATTTGCTCTATTCATCAGTTCATCGAAGTGATCGCTCACAACGTCAATTTTGAAAGAAACGAACGACAATTTGCTCAAGTCTTGCTCTTTTTTAATCAATTTGATGCATCGGAACTTCTTAGCGTCGGAAATGGTCGTAACACTGAGAATGTGCTCATTTATTTCTTCTACGGTGGTGTCGATATCAAAATTAGACACCCCAACTGACTTATCCAATCGTTGTTTTGGTGACTTCGGTACTTTGGCAGGTTTCTTTGTCACTGGTTTACCAATTTGAAAGTTACCCGTGCCATTTCTCGGCGATGGAATAGGTGCAGATTCAATGAGTGTTGCCGATGAATTTTCAATTAGCGTAATTTCACTGTGTTTACGTTTGCCAGACTTGGCCGAATTTTTTGCTGTTGCTGTGATAGTCGATTTGAGCACGGTTGAGAATTGACGTTGTTGCGGTTTGTTTACATTTGGTTTACTGGCACAGTTCGAGGACGGAGTGTGTTTGAAATTTATTGACGGAACTGATTTTTGTACGTTGTTTTGTTGCATGTTTTTCGTTGCATGTTTTTCGTTGCATTGCTCGTTTCGATTAACAAATTTGCATTGCTCGACTTGTGACGAAATGGTTTTGCTCCATTCTCTGAATTCAGCAGCTAATGAAGCGGTTTTTGTTCTCTTCGGAGACAGCTCAGAGCCATTCGTTGTGTCATTTTTTTCGCCCGGTTTCGGTATGACGTTTGATATCAACACATCGCAGTTGTCGCAGACAAAAATCAATGTTTTCGGATCGACAGCAATTTTTGCACCACTTGGCAGAATGATTTTGACGTGGTTGTGTTTCGCTTTTTCAAAGCCGTAGCACAACAAATAGCAAAGGGTATTGCATTTTTTGCATTTCGTTTTTGGACCCGACACGCAATCGCGTTTGCAGTCGTCTTCACTGCACTTGTGGCCCATTGTGAGCAAATGACGGCAACAACAATAGCAAGTGCGGCACTGAGAATGTTTATGCACAAAATAAACTTGTTTAAATTACAAGAAACAAGTGAACTTGATATTTTTCGACGACAGACGTTGTTTATGAAATTATTTTTTCACTTTTTACATAAAAAAAATATAGTTTGGATATAGAAATAACAAAATTTTTGACGGACAGTAATTACTTCTGACTACCCACATCCAACATGAAGTTGTCATTGTATATAACTAAATGTATGTTCTTACTTTTGCTGTCAATTGTGCGCATATTTTGTAAGTTACCTCATAAATTTTTGATACAAATTTCGAGAGCTTTGCATACAAATATAAGTAAATTTACTCAGTTTGCCAGAAGAGAGTATCGGACAGCGGCAAACGGATATAATATCACCGAATACAACAAGCGACTCGAAGCCCTCGATATGACATCACTAGAAAGAAGGAGAGTAAATACATCAATTGTATTTATTTACGATATCGTAAATGGATACGCAAACTGTCCTACTGTACGCAATAATATAGCAGTAGGTGAGAGCATTCGTACCTTGCGCCACACTAACTACCTAAAAATCAAGCACAATCTGATGAACAAACAGATTAGAGCTCAAATTCCACAATTGTGCAAATACGCAAACAAAGTGGCTGATCCATTCCAAAATTCAACCAGTCGCGCAAACTTCATCACATCAGTACGAAAAGAGCACAGTCAAATTTTTAGTTTAAAGTACTGACAAATCGTTTTTTTTTTCTTTCATCCTTACTAAATGTATAGTATTAATGAGGCATAACTGTGATTTTACACAAATTTTTTGAAATTTAGTAACATTGACTGTGATATAGCCATCCATTGAGTTGGTGATTATTTTGACCTGTTATTTATTTATAATGGAATCAGATGAAAAACCTCTAGACGAGGTTAAAATGGAGTGACGCTCCTGTGCGTGGATTTACCACTCAAAATGACTGATATCATTTTGACGGCAAAGCGCTTGAAAACTCGATCTAAAATCAAAAGTCGTGACGCAAGATATTTTTCCTTATTGTGAGTAAATTTTCACAATAGTGAATGCGAAAAATACTTTTGAACCTCGTATGTAGTGATAATACAGCGTCCTAGCGTCACTCAAAATGATATCAGTCATTTTGAGTGGTAAATCCGCGCACAGGAGCGTCACTCCATTTTAACCTCGTCTAGAGGTTTTTCATCTGATATCACTACTTTTGTAAGGCAATTATTCTCGGAAAAAATACACTTTTGTCAGAAATATGTCTATTTTAACCCTCTAGCTGGCAAGATCGAAATAATGCGAATTTTTTATCGGGAATTTTTTTCTAGACTAATTTGTGCCCAAAAAACCCAAATCCGCTTTTAGAATTGAAAAAAAGTGTACCAGGTAGCCGCCAGGTAGCATAGATAAAACCGTTCCTATAGGAAGGGTTGCCAGGTGTAGTCAAGACATTTCCCATACTATTTCGTATGGGATCTTGGTGATTTGTATGGGAGCTACCCCTAAATCGAGGCACACATAGTGCAAACTTTCAGAATCCCATTTTTTTACTAAAAAATGAGATCCCAGACTCTGGTAAACTTTATTCGATGTATGGTAATTGAATTCACTAGATTAATGTCTAAACAAAGCAGAAAAAAATTCCCGATGGATTTTGGTAACTGGAAATGTGTTTTTTGATGATTTTAAAATATGGCTCGGAGAAAAATAATTTTAGGTGCTCACAAATCGAAATTTCACACTCGAATGACTATAAAAGCCAAACGAAACGTCAAAATACCTATACACCTATGGGAAAAATGTTGAGAAAAGTGTTGCCAACACATCTCTAGTACATCTTAATAGTCAAATAATATGCTAAATAGCTGAAAAATGGACTTTTGTAACCGTTCCTATAGGAACGGTAACCAGCTAGAGGGTTAAGGTCTTATCATTGGGAAATTGTTATTTTTCGGGTAAAACATTTGCATCCACATTTCGCAAGTTTTGTAAATAGTAAATTTCCACTTTCATTAAAAAAAAGTCCCATTTTTTCCTTATTGGACATTGTAAAATGTGATTAAATTTCAAAATATCCATTAAAAGAGTTTTGAAGTAATTTTAGACCCATTACTTCATCGAAACATATTAATTTCCAACCACCAAAGCTCTGGAAAGTGCATTTTTTATGTATCCCCCGAGCAAAAGTTCAATTTCATACATTCAGATGCCAAAATGCCGATTTATGACCAAAATGACAACGAAATGGATATTCAAGTGTTCGTGGACTCCCATTATTTTCACGATAAAATAGCAGTTTTCTAAGACCAAAACGACGTCAAAGGTCTATTTCACGTGTTTTTCGAACAAAAATATCATTTTCAGTGAAAATAGAGCAACTTGAAAAATTCACTTCAATCAGACCTATTTTTCGACCATGAAATAGCCTCAGATCGCATTGTGACCACTTTTAATCGATTGCTCGTCGAAAATTGAGCGGATATGGCCTTTTGTGAGCCTTTTTCAGCCAGTAGAGCGTATTTTTGGCAGCAATTTCATCGTAGAATGCGACTCTTCGTACAAATTCCGTTCATTGATGAATTGCCTATGCCCAGAACTTCGAAATACGAATTTTCCCGGATATGTGGTATATGCCATTTTGTTGGTATGGTGGCCGGCTACAAACGCTCAGTTTTTGGAAACACATTGTAGGGCTGATTTTTGAGAAATCGCGTTTGGTGTGAAATTTAAGGGGGTCGATTTTTCATAAAAATCGACTTTTTTCTTTTATATCACATAAACATTGGCATGTGTGTATGGAACTTTTTGAAG
>NW_022600606.1:0-11970 GCF_009176505.1 Sitodiplosis mosellana | reverse complement strand
ATACAATGAATTTTACAAATATTTTGTTCCTATCAAACCGCCTAATCAAACGAATGAATTATAAATTTCTATATACATTTGACCGGCAACACTTGAATTTTCCGGGCGATGACATAATTTCAAATATTCCAACAGAAATTAGCGCCATCTGTCATTTCAAACGGTAAAATATATATAGTATTTGATAAAATGTATATAGAAACTTATATATAAATGTCAAATTTTACGGCGAACACCTAAAATTTCCTGGGATTCTTTTCTGTGTGTGAAATCATTAGTAAAGAACAAGTCCAATAGTCGTTCTTTTGAATCATTACGTACATGATTCACCTGATGAACTCCCACTGTGGGAGTCCCACACTGTCAAAACTTTTCAACATTTTTGTGTTGGTATTTCTGGTAATATACGGAACTCACGGTAATCCGTGAATTTCATACTATATTACCGGATCTCCGTCAAAATTGAACTGTCAACGCAGGCGTGCTGTGTGTGTATGTATTCTAACGGAGATCCGGCAATATACTATGAAATTGACGGATTACCGTGAATTCCGTATATTACTAGAAATACCAACACAAAAATGTTGAAAATCCTTACAGTGCATGCTCATGGGTCCCTGGATGAAAGTGGCCGTGTACTCAGGTGCAAATTTAGTTGGAATCATAATGTTGTCGTCATCAGTTGACCATTCCACATGCGGCAGATTAAAATCACCAACAAAAATAACAACATCATTTGGATCGGTAGCGATTTTGTGCATGGCTGCTAAATGTGAATCGTAAATTGATTGCGGTGAATTTGGTGGAGTGTATGCACATTAGATGTAGATGTAGATGACGTGTGATTTAGTAGTAGCTTTCACACACACGTATTCCAAATCATCAGCGCCGGAAATTTTTATTTCTTCACTGGATTTTTCATTTTCAGTTGCAATTAGTACACCACCGCCGCGTTGAAAAAGTCCATCCTTACGAAAAACAGAATATGAATCGTCAAAAAATTCAGCATCATAAATATCATTTCTGAGCCACGTTTCAGTTAATATTATCATATCATGATCGCAGGAAGCGGCGGTATAAAAGAAGCGATTGCGTTTGTGTTTGTGTTTTTTGCATATGCTGCGACAGTTTCGATAGTAAATAGCACACAAAACGCAGTGTTCATCCGATGTGCATGAGTTTAATTGCAGCAACGGCGTTGAAAATCTTGACGATTTTCTCCGGAATGACCTCTGCAACCGTTGTGCTGCCTCTTCACGACGGGTTGAGGCTGACGTTGGAGACAACAGCTCTTTTGGCACAAATTCGGCTGGTTGCGTTGGCGCCGACCACTCCGTGGGCGCTGTAGTGGCCGTTTGTTGCAATGCCGGTTCGATGCATGCATTGCCGGTTCGAACCGTTGGTTTCTCACTGTGCCACTGGAGTTTTTTGACTTAGTATGAGCGACCTTTGCTGATAAATTTTGTTGTTGTTGTTGTTGTTGCAACCGGTTTAGTGGTTTGTCATGGGTTTTGGGACGATTCGTCGGTGCAGATGGCTTCACAGACTTGTCGCGAAATTCAGTAGCTACTTTTAGTAAACTACTTTTTTTACCCCGGTATGGGTTAGTTTTAACCTCATCAAAAAACTGATTTTTAGTGGGTCAAAAAATCTGGGGCGATAAGGGCCGTAGTCACGGGGGCGCGAAAAAAATCAATCGAAAAACTGTGGCATTGATAAATGAATCGATAATTGTATAGACTCTTCGGTCAGATTCGGTTCATGTTTACATGAAATGTTGATTTGAAATCAGTGGTGGAGTTTCGATCTATATTTCAAGCGAACAGTAAGTGAAGTGAATTCAAATATCGATAGAAAAGTCCTGGAACCGTTGGAAAAGATTGGTTTGATATTACCATGTGACACAGAATTGGATGCATCCACATGTGGTTTCGAAATTTTTGATAAAAGAAAAAGAAAAACCAGAAAATGCAGAATCAGCCATTTGAAAACTTAATTTTCTGAAGAAAAAAACCCGCAAAATTACGCTATTTTAAACATTTGTATTCTCAACGTTCAAACCTAGGGGAATATCACGAAAAAAATACTATAGAATTTCTATTTATTTTTTACATTTTTTTCAAATTAATTTCAATTATAATATATTATGCGAGATATCTGAGATTTTTTCAGATATACCGCGGTATTGCGGTCCGCAAAGTATTGTCAGCGCCACAATGACAACCATTTTGACCGCACGACAATGAAAATTATAGTGAAAAAATACATTTTGTTAGTGACATTTTGCATAGTGAATCGTAAGTTTATCATTTGAAGTTCTGTGTATTTTTCAATACAATATTCAAAAAATATCCATAAGTATCCATAGATATTTAGTTTTGAAAATTTGACAGTTCGGGCGTGCTTACTAAACGCCATATATCTGAACATATCTTCACAAATCTGGAAAAATTCACATTTATCTTCAAAATTGATACAATTGCGCAAGAAACCGATAGTTTGAATGGAGCTGGAAATTCGCCATATCAGAAATACTCTGCATATGTTAAAGTATTCAGCAGAATCTCAAATATCTCACCATATCTCACATGGTGAATATGAGTAAATAATACAGATTTTGCGAAATATTTGAAATAACATAGATTTTATTGGATTTGAATGGATTAAATGAGATAAAAATAAGTTTTGTGAATAAAAATTTCATACTCCGTTTTCATTCGGTTTGCAACACAGCAGTGACGCGTGTAGTATAATTTTGAACTATTTTCATAACCTGTCAAATACTTCAGCATTCCATTTTTACCACGCAAAATTCACCACCTGCTTATTCATTTGTTCTGAGTAATAATAAATTTAATAATTTATTCTTTTGTTGCAATAAATACAAGCATTTTTCAGAACTAAAAATGAGACACATTTTTTTAAATCAGAAAGACTTTTACGTGTAAAAACAAGAAATTTCATATAAGGCCTGCTTCAGCAGACACATTTTCTTTGTTGAATAAATCCACCGAACAGTGTAACTAATATAAAAATTCAGATCGCGCAAATCACTGACATCAACTAACAATTGAATTTTACAATATTCTAACTATCGTTGCATTACTAAGCTCCAAACTGTGGCGAAGTTCTTTGAGCATTTGGTGAACGTCAAACTTCTGTCACTTGTACAGGACAAAATCACCAAGAAGCAACACGGCTTCATGAAGTCCAGATCTACTGCATCTAATCTCACCGAATTTACCTACTATGCCCAGAGAGGCATAAATTCAGGTGCGCAAGTGGATGTTCTCTACACGGATTTCAGTAAAGCGTTTGACAGAGTTAACCACAAGAGATTGATTCTAAAACTCAGATCGTTCAACCTGCCAGACAATCTTCTTGCTTGGATCGAATCATACCTGTCAAATCGAACTCAATACGTTAAGTACGGTAGCAGCGAGTCGAACGAATACAACGTATCATCTGGCGTACCACAGGGAAGCCATCTTGGACCCACCCTATTTTTGTTATTCATCAATGACATAGTGGATGAAATGGACGACGTGTTCATTTCCTTGTTCGCTGATGATGTAAAAATCGCCAAAATCATCAACTCGAGCACCGATGTGGAGGTGTTACAGCGGGCCATCGACAAACTGAAGGTTTGGTGCGACGTAAACAATTTGCACCTGAACCTTGACAAATGCGCCGTCCTTACAATCACCACAAAAAGGAAGGACATCATCGACACTGATTACAAATACGGTGATTTCACCTTCAAGCGCGTATTGGACCACAAAGATCTCGGCGTCATCAATGATCAGAAGCTTAGTTTTGTCAAACACATCGACGCAATTACATCGAAGGCGACAGCTGCTCTTGGATTCATCAAGAGATTTTGCTACGACATTACCGATGTTCAAACGCTCAAAACATTGTATTACGCTTTGGTTCAGTCTCATCTTGACTACTGCAACTTTGTATGGCTGCCAACTTATGCCATACATATCGACAAAATCGAGAGCGTTCTAAGAAAGTTCACACAGTTCGCCCGAAGAGAATATCGTACAGCGGCCAACGGATACAATATCACCGAATACAACAAACGACTGGAAGCGCTGAGCATGACATCGTTGGAACGTAGGAGGGTGAACGCGTCAATTGTGTTCATGTACGACATCGTTAATGGGAACGCAAATTGTCCCAATGTACGCAACGACATAGCAATGGGAGAGAGCGTACGAACGTTACGGCACACTGACTACCTTAAAATCAAAGATAAGCTCATGGACATACAAATCAGAGCTCAAGTGCCTCAAATGTGCAAGTTTGCCAACAAAGTGGCTGATCAATTCAGAAACTCAACCAGCCGTGCAAACTTCGTCTCGTCGTTACGCGGCGAGCGGAACCAAAAATTTGATATTAAATATTGACAAATTGTTTTCTTACATCCTCACATCTGTATTGAAATAATGATAATTTTCTGTGATATTTATACTAATTTATTGAAATCTAGCATCATTGACTGTGATATCGCCATCCTTTGAGTTGGTGATTAACTTTTGACCGGTTATTGCTTAATAATGGAAATTATTTTCTTTTTTGTCAATGTATTTGCAAAACTCATTGTATTTTTCTGTCTTTCGGTCTCTACTAAATTGTAAATTTCTAACTACCAACAGGGACTTGTTAGATTAGACGTAAAACTTTTCTTCAATATATCACTTCTTTGATAAATTGATTGATAACTTTTGCAGTCATAAGGCCAAAACTACAATGTTAACGCCTCCACTGGCCTTTCATTTTGGATATTTAGGTTAGGCTTTGTTGAATCGTTTACATTTCGGCTTCCTACTCATGTCCATGTATTGGTTAGGTTATTTTGTGTTAAAATGTTTATAGACCAAATACTTATTCCAATCAAGAAAGACTACTACTAAAATTATCACACACTAAATTGTATATACAAACACGAAAAGATCAGGTTTTTCACGACTCTTGGAGTCGTTTTCCTGCAAACAAAGTATTCAGCCAGTTTTTGGCGGTGTAAATGAATAAATAAATAAATAAATATTTTTTTACTATTGCAATAACTATTTGACCATTACTTAATCTTTTTCCTATTTGTAGGCATGAGTTTCTAATGAGAATACTGAAGCAGGCCTCCATTCTTCATACTGATTAACTGATAGTTCTTTTCACCTCAGAGTTTATGGTGAAAAGTAGTTACGAATTCTGCCGTATCTGTCATTGCATATATTCGTTGGCGCTAGTGTAATGTCACAAACCTTTCACTGTTTTCTCGACTTTGTATGGATTTTTGTTAATGCAATTGGGGTATGAATAATTTCGTGATATTCCCCTAGGTTCAAACGATTAGTATGTTTTAAATAAATAACCGATATTCTCAAATTATCCTGAATTGTACTATTCAATTTCCTCCAATTGTTTTCAGAAATATTTCAGTAAAAGCAGCTTCAAGCTAGAAAAAAACACTATATATTTGCTTCTTTCATTCTTCTAAACTATTTTTTGCAAGCACCCATAATTTTTCGCCCTCAGACTTTGGAAGCTGACTACGGCCTTGGGGGCGATCCCAATACTTTTCTTACACGACATAGTCGTGCGGAAAAGTTAAATGCGCTCACAATAGTCATTGGCCTGGAATCAGGGAGGCTGACCCAAAATGTACCGAAGGCTGTAGCCCCAGAAAAGTGCCCATACATTTTTTTATTCCTCATGAGCCAAGGAGTCTGTGGCAAGGATATCGTGCATGAATTTTGAATCACCTTGTATTTGGGTAGGAATTGTCCCACAGAAGTTATGATATTTCAGTCGATATCGTTGAACCGTTTGTCCCGGAGAAATATCTATCAAATCTTTTAAAATTATTACAATATCTATTAATAATTCCGAAACTGTTTCTGGTCCACTTTCCTACTTGTGCTGCACAAAAAATATCAACAAAACAGTTGAAGGGGAAATATGAGGTATTAATGATTAACGCGTTTTGACGTATACACCAACATGCACAGAAAGTTTGAATAAGCACAAGAGAAAGGGGAACGAATATAAAAAAGAGAGTGGATATGACAGCTCATGAGATTGGCTACAACTCCACTATTTACCTGTATAATATTCGGAAACACGGTGATCAAACCATTGATATTGATTGAATTATTTCAGACTCAACACCGAACATTGACAGTCGCTTTGCTGCCTAAGACAAGAATCGGTTTATTTTCATTTGAATCTCATACATTTCTATCATTGTATCTAAATAGAAGATGATTTAGTAACCGTTCAAATTGTTCTCTCTTCGGTGTTTTCAGTAAAATATGTCGTTGAAAAAGTGCGATTACTGAAAATAAGCATTTGGATTTTTCGTGAAAAGCAATTCAATTTTACATGAGAAAATAATCAATTAGTTCAATATAGAAATTTGGTGGTTTAAGAAGAAAGTTTTCGTTACTTTGCAACGAATAAAAAGAAAGAGATAGAAATCATAGTATAATGTTTGTTGTGTTCAATTGAAAAGTGTGCCATTCCATTAAATGGCTGTAAATTAAAAACACAAACCAAGTTTAGATACAATCATTCAAAATCAGGTGATTGACTTCATTCAAGCTTAAGACTATCACAATCTCCCAATTTCGTCGATATTTCCTCCTTTGAATGGATTAAAGATGAAGACGATTTGCATCATTGCAGGTGAGTGGATTTTATTTTAAGATTTAAGATGTGTCAGAATTATATTGGTGACCAAAAACGAAGTATTATGCCAACTGTAATTTAAATTTTTTTTCTTTGTATTACCGAAAATTTCAATAAAATAATGAAGAAAACAGACAATCAAAATAGTATGTAAATTCGACTGATGTCTCTCCGCTCTGTCTTTTGCTGAAATGCTGATTCGGGCGCCGACGAAAAAATGCGAGCTTTCACAGAGATAAAAATCATTCCCATGTTTATAGCCGATTACATGGTTTGCTTATTCTCAAAAACATATTGTTAAGCATTGGTCTCCGAGTTTCACATTGACATATGTTAATTTCTCAAGTGCTTTTCAAAATCAAATCTGCATAAAAATTATATTCTCATTTTCAACATTGCTGATTTTGTATAGGCTACTGGCATTTCTATTTTGGCATATTACGCAAATATTTGTTGCAAACTTTTCAAGTTGATCTGAAAGGTCATTTACGATATCAATAATCTTCAGATCAGTAATTGATTCAAAAAGTAGATTTGTAAAACATAACGGAAGCATTACAGTCTCCTCTATATCAACAAAAGTTGCGATTATTCCTTCCAGTTTGGTGATTAATTATGTAATTTAGTCTACTGTTGTTTCTATATTTTTTCTACACAAATCAGTCTGTAGACTTTACATTCATAGATTTATACGATAATATCCGCAATCAAAGTGAAATTGTATGACTTTGAATGACATTCTAATGTGTGTTGTTTGGTCTCATACTAAAACGCAGTTGCAGTTAAAATAATTCGCGAGTCGCGACTTCCAATGACCTTTTTTCATATATGTATTACCACTTATTACGGCAACTCTAAGTCCAACTTAGCATGGCACAAAAGCAATAGTAAAGAAGAGAGATAATGAATGAGTGGATAAAAGCAAAGGAAAGAAATGCTAACTAGCAAAAAATCAGTGTTCCACCGTCATATTTGTTGAACATATGACAGGCTGCTAAACACATAAGATATGCTGGCGTCATTCAGCTCTTTTAACTGCATAGTAGAAAGCAATTTCACTTTTTATCGCAATCGAATTGAAGCCGAAACAAAGATCTATACTTGAAGCAGATGTTGGTTACAACAATTACTTCAAAACAGAAACCAGAAAAAAGATAAATGATGGTGTTGAACTTAAACTGTCCAATCAAATGTAATGTAATTGTAACGGCTAACTTTTTAGACTAACTTTCGTTTTCATTTCAATATTTTGATTGCTTATTTCAACGGCTCAATATGATGAAAAACACACATTTAACTTGAACAAATAAATTTCAATCACACTTCTGTAGCGTACTTCTGATTTCACCATAAGCTATTTATTTGGAAAAGTTAATTCCAAATGAGCGCGGGATCACCACAATGACTCATAACTGATGAAACTTTCACACTAGCCCAATTTTTGTGACTATGTTTTCCGAAAATGCGGGTGATGTGTGCGCTGTTTAAACTAAACAGATCTACATTGAAAAATATGTTTGTCTTTATTCACCGTTTACATTTCCATATTTGATTTTGTAATATTTAGCAAACTTAATTTGCATTTTTGCACGAACATCAGGTTGTGTGTATGTAAGCCTTGCTAATTGTTTGCATACAAAAAACTTTCTATTTCTTCTACACCATGTCGTTTTCATGTGGAAGCATTCGCTTGAAAAACCCACAGATATGTTAAGTAATTCAAT
Organism: Sitodiplosis mosellana; assembly: GCF_009176505.1. NCBI lineage: Eukaryota > Metazoa > Arthropoda > Insecta > Diptera > Cecidomyiidae > Sitodiplosis > Sitodiplosis mosellana. The sequence continues at coordinate 3,550 of NW_022600606.1, read as the reverse complement.
AAATGAATGTCGGCTTCGTTTTTATGCTCGAAGCGTTCAGTGAAAACGAATTATCAAAACTTCCGTCAACAATTTTCTATTGTAACATGACACACAGTATGAAATATGAATCTTCCGATTTTTTTTCTTTCGTCTTCGTTTTTGCGACTGGATCAGAAAATACAAAATGTTTTAAAAACGATATTGAACTTTAATACAGCAATGCTGAGACAAATTCATACTATCAAAATATATCATTATTATTGGAGATGTTCAACGAAGCGATATTTATGTGCATTGATCGTGATCGTTTTGTAATAACCTTAACCAACATTTGTGTTGGGGATTCCCACTCGTTGAACTTTCACTGCGTCAGTTTTTCTTTCTTCATAATTTTATTTGTTCATATTCTCTTTTGCTATTATTATTCTGCATCATACAGCATTTCTTCAATAGAGGTGGTTTTTTGTCGTACTCGCCGCTTTTCGTAAGGAAAATTGAAAAGAATTTTTAATTTTACGATTGAATGATAATTAATAGCCCAAGTCTGTGATCAAGTTGGATGAACATAAAAGAGAAACGTTTCAAAATCAAAAGAGAATGAACGCAAAGTCCAAAATAACAAATGAAGACGAGCCACAGCTTGTCATGCCGTGTAAACACGATTTGACCTTGTCGCTTTTCTCTCTTGAAATTTATTCTCATTCAGATATCTGAGAATTCAATATTGACGTAACGTAAAGAAAATACAAATCCAACCAGATGCGATCACCTATATATACCATCTTCACGCTGCTGGTTAGAGAAATTTCTCTCTTTATTCATTGAATTTTCTACACGATGGTGCGATAATATCGATATTCGACTGATATACGAGTTTTATCAAGACAAAGGCGTTTATTTAAGTAAACCGGCAATTCCAAACGAAATCAGAGAAGAGTTGTAATGTGAGGTCGCCGAATTGGCTGAAAAATGGCTTGAAGTTTTTTTTTCGATAGAAAATGAGTAAACTAAAATCTTAGTCCATTGCTTCATCAAAAAATTCTGATTTCAGACCAAATTTAGAGGTAATTCGATATTCAAATGGTCGTACCTTCATGTATTTTGACGAAAAAATAGCAGTTGTCTCAGTCCAAAACATCGTAGGAGGCCATTTCCGACCATTTCCCCCACCAAAACGCTGGAAAATAAGATATGATTCACCTGCCGAGGCCAAATACATGAACTGAATGGTGGTTATACACGAATTTTTATTTTTTTATCTGAAGTGGCTCGACAAATTTGACGCAAAAAAACGTGCCAAAAAATCCCATGTTTTTGAGATATTCAACATTTTATATTTTGAACCCATTTTTGGAGGCCCCAATGGGGGCACCTCTTCTCTGATTTCGTGTGGAATTGCCGAAACATAAACAAGAAAGAAAGAACGAAATAGAAGTAAACCACCCAATTACATAATCAATCAATCATAAGTTCATGTAGCAATACGAATATTAGCCGTGAATTATCTAGGAAATTTTTTACAGACTATCAAGTATCATATCTGTATACTTTCTACTCGCTGGTGTCAAATAACACGGCACGTAACATGTTATGAACGAAAGAAAGTAAAAAGTATAAAATGCAAGAAGAGGATAAAAAAATATCGGAAATAATTATCAATACCGTGAAGTATTATTATTTAATTTGCGATGTTCGTTCAATCAACAAGTATATAGCTTTTTTTCTTTATGCGGAATCACTTAATTAATGTAATTTTGCAAATTCAATGTGAAAATTTAAATAAGGGTGTTCGTAATGTATGTAAATACAAGTGATTTTTAAACAGGATTTTTCATTTGAAAATCACAAGACTGTAGAAGAAGTTTTTGAAATTATTTATTTCTTGTTGATTAAATACAAAACCCCCTTTAAAATTTACATTTAGTTCAGATTTTCTTGTCAAATTGAACGGAAACAAAAGCGACAAATGATCTCGAAGCTGCCTAAAAAAGGACGCCCCGTACTCGCCAAAAGTGCACTAGAAAAACAATAAGAATCAGAAAACAGATCGAATATATCGACTTAAATTTTAGAATCATAACTCTTGACAGGGACTTGTTAGATTAGACGCAAAACTTTTCTTCAATGTATCACCTCTAGATAAATTGAATGATGACTTTTGCAGTCATTGAAGCCGTCACTATAATGTTAATGCTTCAGTAAGCCTTTCATTTTTTACACGTTTAATAATAATAATTAATTAATTCTGCACCATACAGCGTTTCTTCGCCAGAGGTGGTTTATTTGATATAAATATTCTTTTATATATTTACATTATATTATAATGTAAAGTTAGTTAGTTTATTATGTTTAAGTTAGGCTATATTGGACCGTTTACATCTCGGCTACCTACGCATTTCCATGTATCGGTTACACAGTACAACAATATTTTGGTGATGGCTGCACTCATTGGGGTTTTGAATGCACGATTTTATAGGACCGAAATACAAACCAAACTGCATCATTAGTTTGTTCAGAGGACGTCCAAATAAGAAAGCTATTTTGGGTTGGCGCATTTTGAGTACCTCTTTGAACAAAATAGGTCTGAAACACTCAATTTTTTCATAAATCTATATTGATATGTGCATTTCTATGTATTTTGACGTCTATTCTTTTCAAAAAAAAAATCCATGAGTTTTCTCACATCTTTGTGGATTCTACTCAAACTAGCCCACCAATACTCATCGAGGTACCTAATTTTCTTTGTAGAGATGCCACCTATAACAATCAAGTGTAAAACGTGCATACGTGTGACGTATTCGTGAAATTTTAATGGACTATGCACAGATAAAACTGAATTGGTGAACCCTGCCAATACTATTGGCTACCAAAATTTATGGAAAAGTCTCAACTTTTTGATAAGCATATGCTCATATAGATTTCTGACAAAATTGAGTATTTCAGCCCATTTATGTTCAAAGGGGTACTCAAAATTCGCCAACTTTGATAACTTTCTTATTTGCACGTCCTCTGAACAAACTAATGATGCAGTTTGGTTTGTAATTCGGTCCTATAAAATCGTGCATTCAAAACCCCAATGAGTGCAGCCATCACCAAAATATTGTTGTACTGTGTTAGTTATCAAACTACAAATTTTATATCAATATTGTACAAAAAATTAAATATTCAGCCAGCGATTCGCGGTGTAATTTGTGTTGAATAAATTAATGAATTCGGTTATTTCTGTCAATTTTTGATTGTTTGTCGCTTTTGTTTCCGTTCAATTTGACAAAAAAAAATCTGAACTAAATGTAACAAAAAAATCAATAAAATTAAAATTACCTTCATTTCGTCGAATTGAGAAAATAACTCTGACAAAGTTAGCAATATATCTGACAAAATGGATAGGAAAATGACACTTTTTCAATAAATTTGACAATAGCAAGCACTAAATAAATAAATTTACGTCAAATTTATTGCAAAAAATGTCAATTTTATACCCATTTTGTCAGATTTATTTTCTAATTTGGTAATTCTATTACCTACTCTCAGAATTCAAAGGAGGCAAACTAAAAAACATATAGTGTAA
>NW_022600605.1:11029-11622 GCF_009176505.1 Sitodiplosis mosellana | reverse complement strand
ATTAAAATGCTCAATATTTTCCTTAGATTTGCTCAAGTATTCAAACGAATACCCTATTGAAATATTGTGAACTATGAATAGTTTTCAAGTTAAATTATCTAAAACCTGTGATAAATTACAGTTATTTTTATTCACAATTTTAGAGATTGTATTATGAGTTGAATGACCATTTTTTACACTGTGTTCGTTAGAACAGCGTGTTTTTTCCATGCTGAAATTGCTTTCAGTCATCGAATCGTCGGGAACTTTCGTTCTCCATCGGATTCGATTGTGATATGAACCACGAAACCATTTATCTTTGCATTGCTTGAAAACACCTCACACTATGCCACGTCATTACTCTAACGCCAAACTGAGATAGCGATTTACACATATTCAATTCGAAGTAGATTCAGCTCATAATAGAATCTCTAAAATTGTGAATGCAATATAGATCAATATGCGAAAAAAAATTCCAATTATTTTTATTTTAAAACAAGCAAACACAAGATGCCTTGAATGGGTCCAGACCTACATTTTCATATCCAAAATTTGTTGTTTTTCCATTTTTTTGAATAAAATTTGGTTCGTCAAACATTTTCCGATTTTCGTCA
>NW_022600605.1:0-11019 GCF_009176505.1 Sitodiplosis mosellana | reverse complement strand
GTCAAACATTTTCCGATTTTCGTCAAACATTTTCCCATTTTCGTCAAACATTTTCCCATTTTGGTCAGACAATTTCCCATTTTGGTCAAGCACTTTCCTATCAACCCATCTTAAGATAGGTTCACATTTACATTTCGATTGCTATTTCTAACAATATTCCCCTAGTACAGGATTGTGTTATATTAAAAATGCTTACGCTTCGGTTTTTGTCATTTGGTCTTTGATCAAGGAAAGTTAAAAAGGAACTGATTAGTGCGAGTACGCTCGTATGCAGCGATACCGTTTGCTGCTTAGTCAGCCAAATTGGTCAAACGCTGGTATGCTCTGATGTGAGCGACTCGCACACGTCATTCATACAACAAATTGTATATCATTTTACAACAATTAATCATTTATGCTACAACACTCTTCCCCCCTCTCGACAAATCGCGTCCTCGCGATTGAAGGGAAAAGTATTATAGTATTGTCTTCTTTTTCATTAAAATTTGTTTTTCATATTTACTGCCGTTATTAAATTTTCCGTAATTTTTTGTTTATGAGTTTGTTCAATTTTTTTTTAATTTCTCCAAATAACTTGTTAATTTTTGACAATATTTGAATTATCGAAATCAGTCTCTCAAGGACATGATCCAAAAACTAGGGGCATTTAACTCGAAATAAATGCCTTTTATGCGAAAAATATGCGCTTCAACTCATAGTATGTGCCGATTTATTCATACTATGCGGTGCCTATTCGTTAGAAGTGCACGTTCGATGTCCGTGCATAGTCACGAATACTGCACATAGACAATTCATACTGCGAATAATTTCGCATAAATCCTACTAAAATGTTCCCTTCTCTGATTGGTCACACGCCGCGATATCGACTATTTCGAATTCAAAATTGCAACGACTTTTTCACGTGAGAATACTTGATTACAAGTGATGTTGTCATAAATGAGAACTAACACCAAATTCTTCTTTCTTTGTTTTGTTCTGTTCATTAGAACGATCAGACTCCACATTGAAAGTGTGATTTTTTTCGGTTCACATTTTCTGTAGATTATTTTTGTTTATTTCAATCATTTGTACACGGTTTTGTTTATGATTTATATTCCAGATGCTATTTCCAACAAGAGTGAAACGTTGCACCTATTTACTCATTGATTTTTATACCTACCAAAACTATCGACGGCTTTACCTCAATATTTGTACATTTTAACGTTTTCATTTTTATGAACATTGAATAGAAATTGCAGAAAAAAAAAAATTTAAGTTGTGCAGTGCAGAATGTTCACCTATATATTTTAATTTAATTTAATTTTGAAATTCAATTTTCATCAAATAAGAACAATCTCATTATCATGACATTTGATAAATATCAAAGACAGAAATCGTCAACGTCAAATATCATTTGAACGAATCTTAACGATACAACAGATTGTTGACATTGTGTTGATAATAACTTGATATGTCTTCAATCGCATAAATATTTGCATCTAGGCGTCATTATGTTCACGCGTATTCGCTTCTATGCATAATATTCGTGACTATGTGCAAAGTTCGCTACTCTTCACTGTGGCACACAATCTATGCGCGTTTAGGCGCACGTATACGAAAGAGTAAAAAGCCCCTAATCCAAAAATGAATGGCAAAAAACACTTAAATTCTAAATAAATAATTGAAAGAGATACTCCGCCTCCTGAGTCCATTGCTTTCCATTTGGCCAGAATGGAGCACAATGTGAGAGGGAATCATAGGGCGTTTCTCGATAATCAATTATTATCCATGGTCAAACAAGGTGTGGGATTCATCGGTGTCTAAACGATTTTTTTTCCATTCGATTTTAACTTACTTTAAGAATTTTTTTCTCTTTTTTTCTTATTATATATTTTTCCTCTACTTGTTGCTTGAATTCTCGTTTGTCGTATAATATAAAAGCTCATCATCGGAGGCTTGTTCACTTTCACTCGAATTTTCTGCACTTAACGTATTGATTTTTGTTTTTCTTTTTTTTTCCACTTGATTTTAATTATTCCGGAGTCCCGTAGTTGGCTTAGTAGTAGTTAGGCCGAGAATCCACTAGGCATTTCGCTGTTAGAAAAATTTAAATGGTCGAAGTTTTGGTTAGGCGTTGATGCGTAGTACGCCCTCTGTTGTTGTGTTTGATTGTTGTTCAATTGCTGGTAATCCCGGTTTCCGTAATTCCAGTTTGATGTATTAGCAGTGTTATTTGATTGCTGCTGATGGTTGGGCTGTTGATTGGTTAATTGTTGATTGTTGTAACATGGATTATCATCGTTATGTGAGTTATCGTAGTTTATCCGATCGTTTCTGTTGCCGCTACCACTTGAGCTTTTCTGTTCATTTTTACTACCCGACGATTCACTGTTGCTTTCTCAAATTGCCTCTGCTGTTTTTATCATGCAATTCGCTTTGGTATGACCCATCAACCCACAACTTGTACAAGTTTGATTTTCTGATACCACGTTTTGGTATCGAGTTGTTGACAACGTTCCGTGTGAACGAAAAATATCTGCAAAGTGTTGGTTGATTTGTCGATTTGCTTCCGTTGGCGGTGTGTTTGGCAGGATGTTCAGTCGGTCTCTGTTTATGATTGGAGTCGAGTGCGTCGAACTTTCGTTTATATTTCCGGAATGTCCGTCGGCTTCGCGTGGTGGTGTTCTTTCATTACGCTGCGTACTAAACACTACCAGTCGTTGACCGGGTTCAATTCACACCGTGGTAGGATCAACTGCGGTCGTTCTTCAATTGACGCCTGCTCTGTTACCGCCCGCAAACTTGGTCGTTTACTTGGAGTGACCACAATGTTTGCCGGGTATTGTGCGCTCTTGTGCGATCTAGTGCGTGGACGGCGTGGATCAACGTGAACTTCAAGCGTACCAAAACGAGTTCTTGCAGTCTTCACACCCGCACCTGAGGGTATTGATCTTCAGGCAATATCTCGGCTGATGAATTCGATATCAACTGTGATCTTGTCGGCTTTACTCAACTTGGCGATGAAAACTGGTTCCACGGTGAAGCAGGTGTAGGCCACTTTTGGGTGAAGGGGAGGTCGGGTTTGGGCGAGACTTCGTACCCATCTCCAAATCTTGTGCAGAATACGATATATGCTCTCACTTGAACAATGACGCCCTTATTTTCCGAGAAACAGGTATACAGTACACCCCGAAATTGTTCTTGTTTTTCAGTAAACCGTGGTGTAGGTCAATTTTGGGTCCGGTTTGGGTAAAATTTTGCCTCCACACCCAAATCTTGTGCACAGCACAATAGACACACTTACTGGAGTTGAGACGTTCTTAGTATCGCCGAAACCGCTATACACTCCAAAATTATTGTTGTTTCCAAACAAAACTCGTGGTGTCCGAATGTATGTGGTGTCCCGTGACTCCATGGTGCAATTCAGATGCGCTTCTCGATATTCTTTCTCGTTTTGATGACGATGATCAATACAGGTGAGCGGAGTAAGAGAGTATGATTCATACTCCTACTCCTACTCCCATACAAACGGAAAATGAGTATGTCTCGACATACTCTCATACTCATAGATACTCTTTGAGTATGAGAGTATATACTCAGAGGATATACTCTTTGATTTTGCGAGCGGCTTCAAAACAGCTTGTAATACGAGTAAAAATTGCACATAATGAGTGTGAGCGAAACAGCATAAGATTTCGGCGCTCGATTGTCTTCCATATAGGCCAATGCAATTGAATATAATATTATTAAATATTTACGCATGGAAATATCTCGAAAACAGCTGGGTAAATCGGCAAAACGGACCGTGGTGTCACTCCCGAAGGGAGTGTTAACACCCGGCTGGTTTAACGGCCTAGAATACAAATCCGGTGGAATTTCAGCTGATACATGGATTCTCAGGATTTGACCTGATTCTAGCACTTCAGTTTCTTTGCGTTGTGGTAAAATTCCATACAAAACATAGGAAATATGACTTTACAGATGCACATAAAAAAGGAAGCACTGGAACCTGGTCAAATCCTGAGAATCCATGGATCAGCTGAAATTTCGCCGGATTTGTATTCTAGGCCATCAAACCAGCCGGTGTTAACACTCCCTTCGGGAGTGACACCACGGTCCATTTTGCCGATTTACCCAGCCGTTTTCGAGATATTTCCATGTGTAAATATTTAATAATATTATATTCTATTGAATTGGCCTATATGGAAAACAATCGAGCGCCGAAAACTTATGCTGTTTCGCTCACACTCATTATGTGCAATTTTTACTCGTATTACAAGCTGTTTTGAAGCCGCTCGCAAAATCAAAGAGTATATACTCTGAGTATATACTCTCATACTCAAAGAGTATCTATGAGTATGAGAGTATGTCGAGACATACTCATTTTCAAAATGAGTGAGTATGAGAGTATATACTCGCGAATTGGCCCACCTGTAATGATCAATGGTCATGAGTTGATTGTGTTCACTTTGCCGGTTATGTTGGAAAGTTGATAGAGCTGAATTGTTGTTGTAATCACTTGTATTCGATGGTGTATGCTTCATTTCTACCAGAACATTTTTCTCACAATAATTTCTTATTCACAACTCATTCAATTATTCACCTTAACGACGATTAATCCACTTTTTATTATTCTCGGGTCGTCGGTTTTCTTTAAATTATCTTGCGCTTAATGAGTTCCTCTCTAACTCCCACGATCGCCAATTTACAAAAAAATCGATTAAATTCTGTAACTTTACGATAAATCGTTCGATTTTTATCGGGTAAGAATTTTTTTGTACTGTTTAACACGATTATTGAATGTGCGAAAGTTTCACTGATGTCCGAGTTGTTTTTCGTTTCGAAAAAATTTTGGTTTTGATTTTTCCAAAGAGAAAATTTCCGTTGATATCCGTTTGTTAGGTAACACAACGTTCAAAACTGTTCGTGCAGTGCCAGTGTTATATTAAAAATGCTTACGGTTCGGTTTTTGTCATTTGGTCTTTGATAAAGGGAAGTTAAAAAGCAAATGATTAGTACGAGTACGCTCGTATGCAGCGATACCGGCTCTTGACCAATGCTGCTTAGTCAGTCAAATTGGTCAAACGCTGGTATGCCCTGCCGTGAACGACTCGCACACGCCATTCATACAACAAACTGTATATCATTTTACAACAATTAATCATTTATGTTACAACAATTGCTGTGCTCCGGAATGGTGTCCATATACGTTTCTACAACTTAAAAACGCTGTCTACGAGATTTTATGAGTTGTTTTCACTAAATAAAAGATTGATTTGATCTCATTTATCGGTCAAAATTATTTTTCAGGTCATAAGAATGTCGCTGAACTTCTACTCAGTAAAGGAGCTAATTATGAAATGAAAAATCATTTGAATAATACACCTCTTCATTTAGCTGCTCAGAATGGTAATAATTGGATACTTGTCTTTACTATTAGAAGATTAATTTGATCTTATTTATCGGTCAAAATTATTTTTCAGGTCGCAAGAATGTTGCTGAGCTTCTACTCAGTAAAGGAGCTAATTATGAAATGCATAATTTTCGGAATAATACACCTCTTCATTTAGCTGCTGAGGATGGTAATGTTTATTGTTTGTTCTCACTAAATAGGAAAACAGTTTTTTCTTCATCGATCTGTGTTATTTTTCAGGTCATAAGGATGTTGCTGAACTTCTCATCCGTAAAGGAGCCAATGTTAATAGTGAAAATTATGTGAAAGACACACCTCTTCATGTAGCTGCTTTGAATGGTAATGTTTATTATTTGTTCTCACTAAATAGGAAAACAGTTTTATTTTTTTTTCATCGATCTGTGTTATTTTTCAGGTCATAAGAATGTTGCTGAACTTCTCATCCGTAAAGGAGCCAATGTTAATAGTGAAAATTATGTGAAAGACACACCTCTTCATTTAGCTGCTTTGAATGGTAATGTTTATTACTTGTTCTAACTAAATAGGGAAACAGTTTTTTTTCATCGATCTGTGTTATTTTTCAGGTCACAAGAATGTTGCTGAGCTTCTCATCCGTAAAGAGGCCCATACTGGTTTCAAAAATAATGCGAATCTTGTACCCCTTCAAATAGCTGTAAACCATGGTAAAGCTGACCAAATAAGATATCGCTTTGATCTTTTTCATTGATCTGTATTATTTTCAGGTCACGATGATGTTGCCAGACTTTTTATCGGTAAAGGAAACAAAATTAATATTGAAGAGCAATTGGAATAGATTCAATTGGCTACTAACAATGGTAATGTTGCATTTTTTTCTTCACAAAATAAGAGAATTGAATTTTTGAACGATGTGTATTTTTCAGGTGACGAATAGCTGAACCAATTGAGCTGAATAATCGGATGATTTCCTTCGATTCCCCTTTTCGATTGTAGTGTAGAATTAATTTCAATTTTTTTTGTCAATCTATGACCATATCAACCAATATTGTTGCTTTGTTGGACCATCGATTAATATTCTGTCAAAAAACAGGTCAAATTATTTGTCTTTTTAATTGCTTACGATATAGGTATTGGTATGGAGTAGAATTTTTTTTTTAATTTTTGTGACCTTAACGTGCATCCATACTTATTTTGAACAAGCTTTCAAAATCCAAGAATGAAAATAAATTATACAGAATAAATGATAAAAAATAATCTAAATTTCAATCTGGTTTGAACAGTGTTGGTGGCTCTTGTTCACTTTCAAGTGAAAGAAGAATTTGGTTCACTCTAGAGTCTACGCGGATGGGCTTAATTTTTCTTGATACAGCGTCAGACGTCAATGCAGAAAGAATTCTTTTTCTTGCTTATAATCTACTGAAGATTTATGCACGAAAATTTGTTTCGATGTTTCCTAGTGTGGCCGCACCCTAAAGTGACAATAAAATAATTTTTGTAATATAAAGTCTGTGAAACATACACTGCCATATTTAATGGAGAATCTGTCACCTTGACATGGCGGAGAGAGCGCCATATATTTATATAGGAATTAATCCAGTTTGAGGTTAAATTCCCCTCTACATCGGGTAAACCGCTATATTACCACATGTCAAGGTGACAGATTCTCCATTCAATATTGGTGTGTACAATACTCTCAATGTCACCCACAGATATAGGTTGTGATGGTGCAAAATGCGACAGGGACAGAATTTTTTTTCTGTTTTATGTATCCCAGATTTCAGGTACTTATTTTCGTGTGTACATTCATTGAAATTAAAAAATAGTTGAGAAGCTATCTCTTTCTCTATGGAACGTGTTATCAAGTACGGCTATGGCTTCGTATGAGATTCGCTTAAGATTTCTTTACAGAATGCGTAGATTCGTGCCAATGCCAGCGTTTTTACTTTATTCAGTGATGCAAAGTTAATACGATTCTGTATATTCTTGCATTGACTAAAACTGTAGCTATTGCAATTGTTCATGAACAAACCAACGCAAACCAGATACGTAAGCCTGAATGTAACGCAAAGGTATGAGTCATATCGTTTAATCATTCAGCATGTAAGCGACGGTTGAAACGGAATGTGTTCTATGCATACCGCGAAGATGTAAACATATCCATATTCATATTCAGATAGCTTTGTCAATTGTACACCACTCAACACTTCAAGGGTGAAAAATATTTACTTTTTGAATATTTACATTGAATTTTCAGTTTAATTTGCATGATCCAATTGGATTATTTTTCAAACCATAGTGAAGGTAGTGAAGGACTGAATGTAAACATCTGGCATCTTCGATGCGATCCATATGATGTGGAACGCAAAATTATCCACACGTGCACAGGTGGAATTGTAATTCCACCAATTGTTTGACATTGTTTTCTTGAAAAATGTGTGCGATAATATTTTGTGAGCTTTCATTACTTTTCCGCACGCCCATGTCGTGCTTAAAAGTATTGTAATCACTCCAAAACCTAGGTACCCCGAAAAACCATTTTTCTATCCATTTTAAACACAAAAAAGCACGAAACAGTGGTTATTTTGCTATGTTAATGTGGGTGTGTCGTACCCTGTACGCTGTACGCTGTACGCAAAAATTTGTTAGCACGATTGCTCAAACTCCAGAATTGGAAATGAAATTCTGCAGGTACCAAACGTTTCTGCTTTGTTAGACTTGGAAACCATTAAATTTTCAGCCACCCCAGATGTACCCTAGGATACCTAGCCTATGCAAAACCTTCAAAAAATCGAACTTTCGTTCGGGAGGTACCCAAAATAGGCTACCGAGGTGGGTTTAATCACTCCCACTCGATTTATTTCATCAAATTAATAGGGGCCCAGGAAAAACCTAGCACCCGCTAACCTACCTTTTTTCCGTATCCAATCGGTATTGAATGGTGATTCTGCTAGCGAATGTGATAGCGCCTCTGAAGTCTCATTTATTCTCAACAATGTGGATTTCCCCGAGTTGGAAGAGGATGGATTTTACTACGAAATCGAAGACTTGTGTGAAACTACGAAGAACAAAGATCTAGAATCAATCACAAATCAAATTGTTGGAACAGAATTCTTAAATGATTTGTCAATCGATATGTTCATTATAAATTTGGTGAACGCAAACAGAACCATACCATTCGAAATGCACCCAGTCTGCTATGTACAAAAACAAGAGCGATACAAACGACTTCTAGCCGAACGAGACGATCTCCAAATAACCGTGTGGCGGCTGTTGAACGTCAAAGTCATTTGAGGCGACGCGAGCGCCCCCAATTTCAAAGGACACATCAATGTAATTTAACATTTCAAATCGGAACTACACAGCGCGCCAATTCGAAATATAGGAAAATATAGTGTCAACAGCCGCACCATGCAAATAACATACAGTGGCCAGGCCAGCTTTCTTGGCCATTACACCACAGTTCACTATACAGTCTACACGGGGAGGGCAATCATGGCAAAAGATTGGACGTATATCAACGAAACATCCTCACTCGCCTTTACCCCGGAGCACAGTATCAATTCATCGGACAGGCAACGTTGCAACCAGATGGATGTCCCTGTGGCATTTTCTCGATTGCATACGCCACAACCATCATTTTGGGACACAACCCCGCAACATACCATCTAAAAATCAATCAGCACGAAACAGACAATTAAAAAAAGACCAGCGAACTACGAAACCACATCAAAAGATTATACGAAACAAATGAACTATAGCTGTTTCCACAATAAATAATACACACATTTTTGTTTTTGTCTGAGTTTTTGGATACTTGTTTTCAAGTGTTGCATCGCAATAATGACCAAAAAAATCAGTTCATTCAACTTGCTTATTAAACATTTTGTCGAGATAGCTTATTATTTCCGACCACATTTTTTGATTTATTTAAAATCAAAGTTCATTCTCCAAATATTTGACTGATTTGCAGTTCTTCGATTAACCCTCTAATGCATATATTTTATACAGAGCTGGGAATTTTTTTCCATGCTTATTTTACCTCATAAGCATTTAAAAAAATATTCATAATCTGGTATAATGCTGGAATTATCAATAAATCGCAAAAATCAAAATGGTCTTATAAGTACAGTCATGCATTTACGACCAATATGGAAATTGCGAAGTATATGAACAAACCGAATTTGCATAGCTGTACTTATAAGAACAGCTTGCAAATTGAGTGATGTTGACATCGGAATTCGTGAATATCATTTTTTCTGGATTATTTGTTATAAAAATAGGTTAAAATAAAATGAAAATAAAATTCCACACTAAACCAAGCACACAAAATATCAAACAAAAAGAAATCCAAATTGCATGGCTGTACTTATAAGAACAGTATGCAAATTGACGGACAAATGTTGCACAATTGTAAAAAATCATTGAACTTGAATTGAATTTGGTTAAAAACACTCCAAATAAGCAGAAAAAAAATTCCTGAGGTCAACAAAATAATTTTATTCGATTTAATCACGTTTCAAAAACAGGACACGAAACGAAAATAATTTATTTTTACGGAAACGTCGTTTTCTTGTACAAATGTTGTCATAACTTGACACTGGTTGACCGCACACAAAATTTTTATGAGAAAGAAATGTGCGCTAGTGTTCTCCAACGAAAACTGTCATACATTATTTTGTGACATAATCAATGATTCGCATTATAGAAAGGTTTAAATGAACCAACCTTATAAGTTCACGTATGCACTAGAGGGTTAAAGTTCAGTTTTTTCAATAGTTGATTATTTTGCATTTTTGAAAGAGAGGTAAATCTTAAGCCAATTTTCCATAAAATACATGAACGTACTGTTGTTTTTTTCTGAAAATTCTTATAAATTTCCTAGGAAAAATCTGAATAAAAGCTGAACGCTATGAAAACGGTGCGGAAGAGTTCGTCTTACGGAGGTAAGACTATTTATTAGAATTGTCTTTGTATGTGGATTAATCCTCTAATGCATACAACCGCCTTTAGACGGGCAACATTTGAACGCCTGTAGAACGTAAAACGTACATCGGATCAAATTGCTTCAAAGGGAATTTTTACTCGTCAATGTTTTCTCTTTATTTTTGTCTTGGCAATTTTTGTCTATGTAGTGTGATTGTAAAGTTATAAACAAAAATGTGTGCAAAAACAAAAATTTGACAAAATAAATTATTCGAACTCCAAATTAGACACATTTTTGACACTTTCAAACAATGGATTTGATTGTTCTCTGATTTATGTCAATCGCATTTCCTGACTAAACCATGAGGAATCCAGGATTATGAATATTTTTCTAATTATCTATGGCCAAAAATCAACCAAGTACCAGCACTCCCAGCCCTGGGAAAAATTAATGCATTAGAGGGTTAACTAATATCATTAATGTATTGCTGATGTGACCATACTTGAAAAGTATATAAGCAGATGAGCTCGATTCGTTTGTCAATCGAACAGTTCGTCAATTCTCTTCAATTGACTCGTTCACAGTATACTTTTGATAGTTCGAAGCTGGAAAAATGCTGGGTCAAAGATCTTTCACACTGCTGCTCGTTGGCTTGGTGGTATCGGAGGTGAGACGAAAATTTTAGTCTGAAATTTGTAATTTTAATTTTGCTTGGAATTTTTTT
>NW_022600604.1:27582-61129 GCF_009176505.1 Sitodiplosis mosellana | reverse complement strand
TAGTACAATAGTATTTGTCATTGTATTGAGATGCCGTGTACGCGACAGTGGTGTACCATAATGCATGCAATAATAAGTTGCAATTTCACGCTTGAAATCGAGCTGAGACAGATTTTTTGTGCCGCGTTGCAATTGCCAAGCATTGTTCAGTGCTACATCGATGAGCCAAGTAAATATTGACGACCACCACTTTTTACCGCGATAGCCAATTCGATGGTTGCTCACATTTTGATTGCGATCAACACCAGCCATATATTTGTTGTATTCTGCTACAGCGCATGGACGAATCACATTTATTTTTTTCCAGCATCTTTTGAATAACGTGCCGCTGTTGATGTTGGCAAAGATCCAAAACACGTCGAAGCGATGGAAACAACCGAATTGTCGACCCATTGTGTCACTCGAATGCCCGTCTCTTGCATTTTGACGGCCTCAATAGTGCCGCGTGGTTTCTTCTTGAACGCCTTTTTTTTCGTTACTGGACAACTTGCAACGATCCGATTTTGTCGCATTGTGCCTGTGCCATTGTATCCACTGGCTTTCAGATAAGCAAGCATTGGAAAACTAGTGAACAAATTATCAAAGAAGAATGAAAACGGCAAACCTTTCAAGTATTCTGGGAAGTCGTCGATCATTGATAAAAGCGGTGCCGCTGCTTTTCCAAATCTCTCTTCGTACTTTGGATTTGATCGCGGGTTTGAGCCTTGGTAAACTTCGAAGTTTACCAAATAACCAGACGGTGTGCACAGAGACCACACTTTATAGCCAAAACGAATGGGCTTGCCTTTAATAAATTGCTTGCAGCCATGTTTCCCAAAATAAGCGATCATGCTTTCGTCATACGAAAGGTGTTGTGTTGGATGGAAATGTTTCAGAAAATTCGCTTTCAAATGATCCATCATCGGACGCAGCTTCCAAAGCTTATCCTTGTTATTTTCTGGTGGATGCAAGTTCGGCTCAAAATGTAGCACTCGGAGTATTTCTTGGAATCTGTTGCGTCGCATCGTCTGGGATATCATTTCATTGCGTAAATCATCTGCGCTATTCCAGTATGCTTTGATATTCGAAACCGTATTATATCTAGTCACCATTAGAATGCCAATGAAAGCACGCAATTCTGCAACCCTAATGTTGACTTGCTTGTTCAAATGTAACACGGCATATCGTTCTGAGCAATCACAAATATGTTGCAGCAATTCATCGTCAAAAAAGCGTTCAAATAGCTCATGAGATTGTACATCACGGCAATCATCGAAATTCGGTTCAGGAAAAACTGGAATGGGAGCACTATCTTTCCATCTTCATCTGGCGGTTCAATATAAATTTCATCAAAATCTTGCATGAAGTCATCTCCTTCTTCTTCGTCGATTAGCTTTTCCAAATAGTCGACGGCCTCTTTCAATGTAAATTTTCTGTTTGAAATGTAAAAAGAACAAGCATATGCATGAGAAAATGCGCGATTTTTTTTTTCATTCGCCGAAACACGGTCCCGAGAAGTCCCAGCGCTACCATATGGTATCACATCAATCGAAAGGTCTCTCACGTCAAGAAAACATTTTCAATGCACATAAAACTTATTATTTTCTTAAAATTTAAGACTCTACCTTTCGATTGATATCATTTTTATTGAATTCCGTCGAAAAATATTGAAAATATATACAAACTTACCTCGACATGTCCGCGAAAATCGATTTTTTTCGACTGTCAGAATTTTTTTTTTTTCGGCGGCTTCTCTTGCTTACATCCAAACACAAACTGACGCTAACCATATATGATTTGGAAAGAGGCAACCTTTGCCAACCTAAAACTACGTAACTTGTGATATTTGGTTACGTGAGTCACGAACTAGACGTTAAAAAGTCAACCAACCATTGGTGATACCATATGGTAGCGCTGGGACTTCTCGGGTTAATGATTGCGTTTTTAAGAAATTTGATTCCTTAAAAATAATCGTTGACAATTTTAGTTACTCGGATGGTAAGAGATAACGATTTGATGTCTTCGGAAAAGTTGTAGCACTAGAGGTTCTCTACAACTTTGCTGAAAACACATATTGCTTATCTCTTATCAATTCCGTGAAAAATTAGAAGCCAAAAATTCACGTTTTCGCGGTTTTTCGCATATTTCGAACAGATAAGAGATAAGCAATATGTGTTTTCAACAAAGTTGTAAAACGGGTCAAGTACCACAACTTTGCTCATGAAACGAAGTTAAGGTGTAAACGCAACAAACGATCAGAGGGATAAAAAAAGATTGGAAAAATGAAGAAACGATTATTGTTAAATCCGAGGGGGAAATCACTCTTTGAATTACTTTTCAATTACTTTTCAAAACTATCAAATTACTTTTTCTATTACTTTTTGGCATGCTATTACTTTAGTAAATAACGAAAGTAATTAGACGTTTATGTCAATGTTTGACATTGTCAAACCAATAAACATACGTTTCAAACAACGAACCACTACACTCATATGGAAAAATAGAATTGAAATGGAAAACAATTTCTGGTTCGTTCTTGAAAACGACATTGGTTTTGAAATACCAAAAGATATAAAATTGTGCTTGAAGTAAGTTTTAGTTGAGTATTTCTAAGATATAAAATGAATTCTATACAAATTTCATTTTAGTCATGCCGCATTTGGAAATCCGCTTGCATTTAAAAATATTCAAGATGAAGACCTAAATTATATTGAAACTTCCAACAAATTTGAGTTCAAACGTGGCGATAGAGCTCTTATCAAAGAATTATCAGCATATGTTAAAAATAAAATCAATAATGTTGGTCTTCAACATTTCACTTCAATTTTGAATGCATCCAATGAACAAAGCGAAAAGATTCCTTCCAATGTTTCTAACAGAATGCAGATGTGAGTTGTCGAATTTTATGATAAAGTTAAGGTTTTTTCAAAATACTAAACTCATTGCAATTTGAATGAAATAGGAATACGGAGATTGTTCGAAGATATGAAAAGCCTGTAGAAAGAAACTTGCTTCAAAAATTATTAGACGCAGCGGAACAGAACTCAAAACGCAACAAAGAAGGCTATCGCTACGACAAAGAGGTTCAACTCTTCTCGACATATTTGCGTATGATTGTAGGGCCGCTGGCATATGAAACAATTCACAAGAATTTGCAAGCAGCCATCCCAGCACTTTCATCTACAAACAGATATATAAGTTCATTCAAATGTGACATTGTCGGAGGAATATTGCGGTGTGATGAGCTGCGTGTGTATTTAGAAGCAAGAAAATTACCACTTATAGTGAGTTTATCAGAAGATGCTACTAGAGTTGTGGATAAAGTTCAATACGATAGCACAACCAATCAATTGATTGGTTTTGTGCCACCAATCAATAAAGCAAATGGAATGCCTATTCCGCTGTGCTATCCAGCTCGAAATGCAGATGAAATTCTCAATCATTTTGCAAATGAAAATGCAGTTTCCACATACATTAATGTCGTGATGGCTCAACCGTTAGTTAAAAACACACCACCTTTTTGTTTGCTGATTTTTGGGTCGGACAACACATATTCTTTGAAAAATGTCAAAGATCGATGGACGTACATCACATCAGAGCTGAAAAAAGTGGGCATTGACGTGTTGACATGGGCGTCCGACTCGGAGCCAAGATACAATTCAGCGGGTCGCACACTATCTGGGCTGGGCAACGATAGCAATTATGAATGGTTTTCATGTTCAAGAAGCAAAGTAGTTCCATTCTACATACAAGATTTAATCCACATTGCAACGAAATTAAGAAATTTCCTGCTAAGTTTCCTTTGGAATAATCATGTTTTGCCGTTTGGAAAATATTTTATTTGCTTGAAGCACCTCTATGATCTCATAGAGACTTGCAGTAAAGACTGTCATTTGTTAACCGCTTCTACATTGAATCCAACCGATCGTCAAAATTTTGAATCTGTTCGCCGAATGTGCAGTCCAGAAGTCACTCGAACACTCAAAGAGAAAATAGAAGGTAGCGAAGGTACTGTACAATTTCTTCAAATAATCCGCGATACTATTGATGCTTTTATGGATAATGAGCTAACACCACTGCAGAGAGTCCGCAAATCGTGGTATTCCGTGTTCTTGATTCGGATTTGGCGTGAATTCATTATTTCGAAAAAACAATTCAAATTAAAAGACAACTTCTTGACGATGAATTGCTATTCTTGCATCGAGCTTAATGCTCATAGCCTTGTACTAATTTTGATTCATTTGAAGAAAATTAATCGACCAGATTTATTTTTGCCGAATTACTACGATAGCCAGGCCTGTGAGTCAACTTTTCGTGCACTTCGATCAATGTCAACAGCATATTCGGTCATCACTAATTGTACTGTGAAAGAAGTTCTCTCACGTATAAGTGAAATTCAGCTACAAAACGATATCACACACACTGCTTCAAATTTTGTTTTCCCAAGAATTCAAAAAAATCACAATCTGTACCAAATCATCCACTACCATCGCCGGAAGAAATTTACAATGAGATTGTCTTCTGTAAACGAATGGCAACTGCTGCTGCTTTGAAACTTGGCTTGATCTCTGAACCAAATCCCAAACAAACGTATTTTCAGTGCAAAATTAAACCGCTCTCTTCAACAGTCAACAAGCGAATGATGAAAAAAAAGTCTCATGCCACTGTTCGAACTACTGTGTTCAATTTGCCGGACCTCAAAAACATTCAACTGAAGGACTATGACGGCAAACTGAAGCGAAGTATTATCGATGAAAAAAGTCCATATGCTGAACTCACAAATACTAAAGGGAAACGTGTTATCGTTAAAAAGACATCTCTCTGTTGGCTCTTAAGAAAAGAGAGCCAAAAAATGAGCAGCGATCGATTAATAAGAGTGAAGAGTACAGCAAAAAAAACTTTTTGGAAAACCAGACAGTTCACACGCAAAACAACAGCTACATTGGTTTTGCATCCGTCCAACATCAACAAGAAAAACCAAAACAAGAAACGTTTTCGATCCAACAATTAAATTTTTTTTTACTCCATTTATTTCATGTCTTTACGATTCGATACATTAAATAAAATACTCTAACTTATCACCATGAGATTGTTCCGTTAATTTTTTCAAACTGATTCACAGTAACGAAAATCCAAATAAATACCAATCACTGTATTTTGACCCCATCATATTTTTTGTTTATTATTATTACCCGTCAGCCAAAAATTATAATTCGTTCCAATCATTATATTGTGTAAACAAAGTTTTCAGTCGAGCTCAAACATATATGCACAGCACAGCTCAAAGCGATTCATAACGAACAGCTGATTGCAAGCAATATAAACGGTCGTTGTTATTTTTTATTCAGAAAAGTGCATACATTAACCCGTCGATGATCGCGGTCCGAACATTCGACCAGTTACTTTTTGGGTTTGCGCACGTATTTTACATTATTGGGTTAAAATCTGTTCATTTGTTTAATCAAGAAATCGGTGCATGTGCTTATATCTTCGGCATCGACGTCGATAACGCTGTCATAGTGGTTTCGAATTTCTTTGCCGCTGTTGTCATAATATCCAACTCGATAAGCAATTGCAATTGTTCTTTCATGCATTGAATTTTTATCGGGGTACATTACACACGTTCCTTCTTCGTTGAATGTGACTTCGTATTTTTCACTTACTGCTCGAATACTCTCAAATCCTCCCCATGACTTTCTTTTCTTCTCTCGTGCAAGTACATTGCGAACAAATAATTTGCATTCTGTCACCATATCAGTAATTTCGTTTGCGGATTTCAAATCGTACACACGATCTTTCAGTGTGTGTATGAACCCTTCAAAGTTTTCTGCAGCTAAAATGTATTCGACGACTTCAGTGCGTAACGATTTTGTTGCTTCTTGATGCTCGATGCTGTTGATTGGGTGTTGATGAATTTGGTGGGCCATAGCGCCGAATAAACAGTCTCCATCCGATGCCACTGGAGTGACTGTAACATTAATGATATTTCCGTCAAACTGGGAAATCATTCGACCCATCTCGTCACCATTTGAATAGGATGACGTCACCATGTTTGCTATTTGACTGGCTAGTTGTTTATAAAGCCAGTCTGGTTCGACATTTACTAAATCAATATTTTCAGCAAAAGACTTCTCACTGAAAATTTCAATTACTGACTCTTCTTTGACAAGCGTTTCATTCTTTATCTTTCGACTTGATGCGGCATTCGTGCTAAATCCATGTGCCTTTTTCAAATGCTTAGTGAAATTCGACAATACCCAATTGTCACCGACCTCCTGATAAAATACGCGCTTCTTAGGATTTTTATTTTGATCCATACCTTGGCAAATCACGCATGTGACATTTCCATGAATTTGTGAACCATCCGTTGACGTCTGCACTTCCACAATAGTTGAATCCAACGCCTCTACTTTCGATTCCGCTAGATTCCATGCAAATCTTAACTTTTTCAAAAAGCTTATCTCTCAATAACGTTGCAGTGTTTGCGTCAATGTTGCGTTTTGTTTCTTCGCCAATGTGATGGTTTGCATGAACATTTTTCACCTTTCTCCTTTTATTTTGCTTATACTTGAATCGGTGTAGTCCCGTATTCTCGCCATTGCCATCGACTACTTTTTTCACATGCGCCACTAGTTCTTTGATCAATGACAGCTCACCCGGTTCGAAATGAAATTCACTTGGATTGGCCGCAAATTTACCAAAAATGTCGATCATATGTTGGTTGTTTATTTCACAATCCATATCAGCACTTTCATTTAGCTCTCTTTCGATATTTTGTCCATCGCGTCTGATTTTCTGTTCCATGTACGAAATATCAGCATCAGTTAAGTTTTTGAAGCTGAGAGCATTACCCCATCCACTGTCACTATGTGAAAAAAATCCAAAGTAAAATGTGTCCGTACTCAGAATGTATACAAATTTCCTTTTTTTCAAATTTTAGAAAACTTACTTTATTGCATTTTTAATGAAACTTGGAATTGGAAAAAGATCCTTCTCGACTTGTAACCAAAAATTCTGTTCCATTTTGGTAATTTAACCAAATATGTTTATTGTGAAAATTTTCATGTACAGTTGAATCAGTTTACTATGAAATGGTTTGAAATGAGTATTGGAACATCCATATTTAAAGGGACAATGACATTTATGAATTTTGTCACAGTGATCATCGTTTTTAATGTGATTTATAGGTTAAAATAGGATGATAGCAAATTTAGTTGAATGTTTTTAAATGTTATTTTGTTTTTGTATTTTTTCAAGATCGCTGGACAATCTAAATTATCCGCTGGCACCCATGAGTCATGTTTCGATGAGTAATTTTTCCATCGTACCAGATAATGCATTCCGTCCCTTTTTTTCCAGAGATGACTGAAGCGCACCGAGTGAACGAGCAACGGCCGCACGGACACTGAGTTTGCGTGCGTAAAACATGCTCAGTGCGATAATGCGCTGCGGCACAAACAAACTCACTCCGTGAAGTGAGTATAAGCGCACCAACGGAGTGCGCTTCAGCGCACTCTTACACAACGAACAAACAATAGAGAAGATACACAAAGAAAGAAACATAAAGAAAAGAAGAAGACAATACACACTCAACTCTTTATATGTGTGTATAAACGTTATAAGGCAACAGAGTCAGAGTGCGCACATATTTATTAGCAGCAGAGTCAGAGTGCGAACTTAAACTCATAACGATGTGAGTGTAAACGCACAGAGCAGAAAACGACTCTCAGTTGAGTTGCTGAATACGCTACTGAGCGTGCGCTCAGTCATCTCTGTTTTTTTCTTGTGACCAAGTAATTTTGCCACTTGAAATGATTCTCCATTGTCACTGTCCGAATCAGATGTGCTTGGATTCAATTTTTGTGGCTGCATCACAGTCGATTGGAGCTGCTTGATACGAGCTTGAAGTGAACGGTTTTCATTACGTAAATCATGAACGGCTTTTTCATGGTCGGATTTCAGATTTGTGATTTGCGATTTCGCCGAATTCAGTTCCGTTTGTAATATGCTTATTTCTGACTTGAGTGAGCGCATGTTTGCTGAATATTCCCGTTCCTTCTTGCGTTGCTCCGTTTTGTGCGACAATGATGAATGTACTAAGCGTTGATTTTCTTTTTGCAATGCAGTGATATTTGCAACGAGCAACTGTCGTTCCGTGGATCGGTTTTCGGTTGCGTTTTGTTCATCGATTTTCGGTTTTTCTTGGCTGGAATTTTTGGAGATCGGACGACGTGGACTTGAGTCAGGCTCGGATTTGAGTCGCCGTTGAACATCTTGTTCGGTTTTAATCGGAATGTTCCGCATGTCCGTTGCCACAGTTACATGAGATCGATATTTCTGAATAGAAGGAAATGCAAACAACAAAACCAAATTTGATGAAATATACACTTTGTGTGACTTGTCCTGTATCAAATAGAAATGTTCAAATACCAATGGATCTTCTATAAATTCGTCGATTTGCTTCACAGCTGTGCGGAAGCCGAGTCCCCGACCCTTGGAAATGAATTTCTGCCGGTTTGTGTGGAAGTCTTCCACCTTATCTGCATCGATGAAGCCACTAATAATAACAATTATTATTACACAATATTTTTATATTTTCAATTGTTCCTTGTTTTTTTTTTTACTTACAATTCTTTTGTTCCAAAGAATAACACACATATTTTTGCCTTTGGTATTTTTATGTTTGGTGGTGGATCAACCACTATTGCAGGCCAATATGGAAAAAAACGCAATCGAGCCCACACCAAACTATCTTTTTCCATCTTCATTTGATGATTTCAATCCAAGATAATGTATCCAAGAATACTTCGGGCATGTGTTTTATGCCAAACAGACATAACCAAACTATTGATGACATCTACCTCAATTACTTTTTGAACCAAAATTACTTCTTGTACCGAAATTACTTTTTTTCGGAAAAAATTACTTTTCGACTGTCATAATTACTTGTAACATTTCAATTACTTTTAAGTGATTTCCCCCTCGGTTAAATCTCTTTTTGACGAGAACTCGCTTTTTGATTAAAAAACCATGAAAATTGTGAACTACGTCAATTTTCCACTTATGCTTTGTTTCATATAAAATTTAATCATAGATTTTTTGTTGTGTCTCGCCAATGTTTGACCAGGAAATCGTCCAATCGCTTCGCCAAAAGCTTTTTTTCCTAGGGGCATTTATCTCTGAAAAGATTCGTACGAGTCTCAAGCGACTCGAATCATTTTGCATTACATTGCACGTTATACTGCGCCAAAGATTCGTGACGAATCTCTACGACAACTCTCTACGAGTCTCTGTAATGTAAACACCATAGTGATAGTACTGCGATTCGTGCGAGTCGTACTACGAGTCGTACTACGACTCGCACGAATCGTAGTACTATCGCTATGGTGTTTACATTACAGAGACTCGTAGAGAATCAGTGTCCCTTTAAATTTGACAAATGTTTTGACACTCCCGTGTGGAAAAAAAGTGACTGACTGACTGACTGACTGTTGAATTTTGTATGAAATTCAATCATTTTAAATGACTATAAGTCAGTTGATTAATTTGGGACAAAAGTAACTTGCGATGATTGAATTGAATTAAGTCGTCTTAGAACAATAATAATTAATTTTAGCTAACTGAAATCGACTAAGACTATTTGGAATTTTTGCAAATGACACACAGTCATTTTTAAATGATTGCAGTTGATCGTAGTCAATACAAGATAATTTCAGATGATTTTAGTCAATTTTAGTCAGCTAAAAAAAATGAACGTACTATTAAAAATTGGTCTTTATTGAATCAAAAATTAATCACGTTCAAACATATTAGGAAATTTTGAGCAGGTTATATTGTTGCCATATTTAATAAAAGCGAATTTTGGCCCAATGAATTCCACCTTCAAAATTTTCTTCCGACCGATATCAAGTTCTTTCAAAGGAATATTAAATTTACATATGCCATCGAATAAAATCTCAAATTTTTCATTAGCCAAAACATATAAATTTTCATCGATAACTAGTATAGACTCGATTATTCCGAATTGTTTGCAACGAGAGTTAAAAATAAAGGAATCATTTGTGCGTTTGATGGCTGAATTATCGAAAGATTCATAAAAAAATGTGTTGTTCAATAAAATAGCATTAAATTCTTCATACTTGAAATCATATGAAAGGTTCAAAGTGTCTGCAATTAAAATTATTTCCTCTTCAGATAAGGTGTTTTTTGGTTTCCCTATTAACAAAGACCCTGCTATTTTACGACAATGTGTATAGTTCCGTCTAGAATTAATATCATTATAAAACTTTTGAGCTAAAGATGATCTTGCAAGATGGTAGAACATATTTTTTTCCAACAAATATTTCTCACACACTTGCGTAGCAACATCGGTTGTTCCTTTGTGAAATGCAATCAAATGGCCGAGGTTATCCTCAAAATTATAATTTGAATACGTGTGCAAAGGGCCTATGTGTCTCACACAGTTTGCCAGGTGTTTTAATAAATGAACATTGAAAACCATCCTTTCTTCTCCATATAAGATTTCAAATTGGTCGACGAATGAACTTAGGAGTTTATCAGCTTCTTGAAGCGAATCAGATGATATATTTGTTCCGCATAAAATATGGGTAGCATCAATTAATTGGGCCAAGTGATTTAAATACCTTCAAATATGAAGAGAAAAACAAATTCAAATAACATAATTGCAACATTAGATTATTCATGTTTACCTCTCTGGTAGAATATTTTTGAGTATTGGATACGCCACAAACAATAGAAGGTATTTCCACTCGTGGGAGTGATAGTGCTCACGATCAGAAAGTGGTTTCAAATTTCGTCTAATAGACTTTGGGAGTCTAATTTCTAGAATTCGTTTATCGATCTCTTCGAGGTGACGTCCAATATAGTAACTGGAATAAAATGCACAACGAAACCATTATCACTTTTGTCTTTTTAGTACAAAAAGGAAAAACTACCTTTCATTGCGATTTCTATTATCCAAAAACAGTTTGAAAAGTAATCTTGTCACTCCCAAATCAATGTTGTGCATTTTATCGATGGCCACTTGCCACACGACATCAAAATTCTCTAAGGAAATCAGAGGGGATACGCCGTGATATCCGTTTACTCTCTCGTTTGATGTGTGTGCGTTGAGCATGTCTTCTCTTACTTTTTCATTGGTTCTTAAATCTCCACTATCACGTTTACAATATCGAATTTGCCGATTGACTAGCGACCCATTATGTGTGCAATATGGACACCCTTGATAACCATTGAACTGTACTTTGTTCAAAACGTGACATTTGGCAGGCGTATCACCGGTGAAAATCATTGGAAAAATTTTGACTCTTTTGATTTGCCCGTTTTTCAAATTGAAAGACAATCCGCCTTCAGCATTGATATGTTTTATCTCTTCGATAAAAGGTTTGAAGAAAACCTGCATGCTTGGTGTTTTGCCAAACGAAATCGCCGCACAAAACATATTTTCTCGCTTAAAACGCTGCTCCAATTTTAATTCATTAATAATGAACTGAAGAGGCCATAAACTATTGTCTTTAGTTGATTCGAAAACTTGACCTCCGTCTACACTAAATGTTAATGTTATGAACGGAACATTGTTCATTTCCCGTTTAATATTTTTAAAATGAATGGCGTCATGCACGTCGCAAATTTCGTTCATATGTGAATCAACGTTAAAATTCAGGCTGTCGCTGTTTTGCTCTAATATTGTTTTCAAATGAGTCTTGAACGGTATTGTGATGAAATGGTTTTTTTTATATTTCGTATCCAATTGAATTTTGGTATGACAATTTGTGCAAAACTGAATGTTTGAACTCTTTACATACTCGTTGCTTCCCAAGTATAAATCACATTGATGACAGACGAAATGTTTTACTGTGTCACAACTTGCAAATTGTTTGATCTTTTTCTTTAAATTGTATTTTGATGGCAATAGTTCCTCGCGACCGATCACTCGATTAATTAATCGTATTAAATCTTCGGTTGCTGTCCATGTTAGCCCATGTCGAATAACATACGCATATATCATGCAATGGACATCATTTACTGTGCAAGTAGTGTTTGGATGTAAGGTGCGCATATCTTCTGAATCAACGTTTGATTCCGCAAAATAGTTTGTATCTTCAGGCTCTTCGATGTTTTGAAATTGTTCATCTAAATATTCATCATTTTCTGTGCCACTATCGCGTGGATTTTCTAAAAAGGAATCACAATTTTCTATGGAGCTATTAAAGTTATTCGGCGCATCAAACAGTTGAGTTTCATTTTCAGTACGATTTGAATTATTTGCCACCTCAAAATAGTTGGAATTGATCAATTCTTCCATAGCTGAATGCTTTATCTTTTAATTGGGATATTAAAAATACTATTAGATATATCAAAACTAACACATTGGGTTTTTAACAAACCACCTTTTTCTGACGATTCCATCGTGTTTGTCTGGGAATTTTCGCTGATGAAGAACTTTCATTGCAACCCAAATAATTGAAATATATGCCGCGTTTTCTTCCAGACATGTTTTACTAATAATAAGAAAGAATGGCTCGGTCTTATTATATTTTATAACCAATAATTTGATTGCGACGAAAAATTAAATGTAAGTAAAGGATAAATAATCAAAAACATCGCTTACTTCATGAAACGTGTTTATACGTTATGGCCATCAAAAGTAACACGATACTTCTTCACTTGTTCTTGTTTTCTTTTTGTTCAACAAAAGGTACATAAAATAAACAAAATATCCCGAGACACTTCAACAATAATATTAGTCCAGAATAAAACTTGTGCCCAATGTTAAAGTATGGATTTATTTACTTTTTTAGTTTTCGACGAACGAACGAACGATCAATCCAATTAACGTGTAAAACAGTCTCATGCGAATTGTTTATTTTCTCTAAATGTATAACAATAAATAAATGGATACCAAAACAGTTCGAAACACAATCTCAGTAAAAATAAACGATATCACAAAAACACTTATTGTTTATTACGGAATTCGCATTTAGAGAATTAAAAAATATCGTCGACATGAATCCAACTGAAAATGATTCAAATTCTTGTGCAAGTGACAACTTTTTCCTTGTGAACTGCGGTTGCTGAATCACAGAGCTGCTGAATTTTCAACAAAAACGCATTTGTGATCGTATTGTATTCACAAGACTAAGTTGCTGTACGTAATGCTAGTGCCAATACACCGTTATACACAGCTGATCCTTAAATACACTGTACAATACACATGCACACTGACACACGTCTCAGTCAACTGTCAAAGAGAACTTGATTAAGTTCGTCATTATTTGGTCACCGAAGCTCTGAATCATAATAGAATATTCAAAAAGTCTCCGCAATCGTTAAATTTTGTTGTGAAAAAATATTTTAAGAAAAATAAAGAATGTATTTTTACAAAACCACTCAAACCAGTGTCGAAAAACAATAACTATTGAAAAAAGTGCAATTTATTCGCTGTGACATATTTTCATCTTTTTAAGACTATTTTCATAACGCATCAAGTGACCATCGTAGTGAATATTTTTGTTCAGTGCTTAAATCCAACAAATCTCTATCATCAATTTGTGCAATTTTCGATAGAATTTGAAAAAAACTATAGTTGTTTCACTGATTTTAAGCAGAGATAACTGCAAACAATTTCCAAAAATTTGAGAATGTCTTCGATTCAGTGCTCTGTGTGCCTCGATCTGGAGAACGATGATAATCAGATCTTGAAATGCAGTGGTTGCAGTGTTCATGTCCATATGTTGTGCTATGGAATCGAAAATTTTGAAAAAGAGTGGAAATGTTCGCCTTGTGACTCAAATAAATTGGATCCGATTTGTTCAATATGCCTTCAAACTGGAGGAGCTATAAAAAAACTGTTTGTCGCAAATGGGTCCACGTCATCTGTGCGTTATTCACAGAAGGAGTCCGTTTTATAGACACAGAGAAAATGGAACCCATTGAAATAATTAACATTTCAATAACGAAGAAAAATAAAACGTGTGTGTTTTGTCAATTGAGCACCGGATATTGCAGCCTTTGTTGTAACAGAAAGTGTAAAAATCGGCTTCATATCACTTGTGCGCAACGTAATAAATGTTTGAAAGAAGAGACCGATAAAAATGACACAATAAAATTTCGTGCATACTGTGCTGAGCATAAGCCAAAGAACTCTTCCCGACGAATTTCGTCTGATTTTGTCCGCGGTCGAGTTTTGAAATCTCGGCAAGAACAGCGAGTGGCTCAGAAGAGGAGCAGTGATCTAAATGCTGAATGGATAACGCAACCGGAGAAACAGCCATGTAAACAAGGTCCGAACGAAGGGTCTGAAAACACACCGGTAAAAAACAATGGGAAACATAGCGAAACATTTGTAATTGAAGAAAAGGAAAACGACAATAATTTGTCATTGCCGCGACGAACACCCAACCAAAATGAAGCGAGCAACAAAAGTCAATCGATTGAGGCAAGTGTTCAAAAGGAGGCTGATTCGATTAAACTATGGTGGGACACGCGAGACTTGAGAGGAGAAGGCAGTCATGACGATTTACTCATTGGACCCGAAAATCATAACTCCAACAAAGAAAACACCAACATTGAGTATCATACGTGTTTCAAAGATGAGAAGATCGCTAAAGTGAGTCGAAATAGAATGATTCCATAATAATTTAAGTTCACTTTGCTCAAAGTTCGTTATTTGAAATTATTCAACTTCAAGTATTCATTGGAAACATTTTAAATATTGACCATTGAATATGATGAATATTTTCAAGTGTACTTGTTACACAATTGAGTGTTGAAAAAAATCAAATAGCTCATGTTATAATCCATATTGGATTTGAAACCCCGTACATTTTCTTCAATTGATTCCATTTAAAGTTTGAGAAAAAAATTTATATTTATCTCAATAAATTTGACGAAACCACTGCAGTCTTAAAATGAAAAAAATTCCCCTACATAACAAAATCGATTTTAAATTCATTAAAAGTTATTATAATAACTTTTTATTACAGTTGAAGGAGAAGAATAAAAAATTGAAATTGAAGATGGCCAAACTGCAAGAATTAAACACGCAGCTACAAGATCAAATTTTGACTGAAAAAAAACTAGATCAATGTGCCAAAAATGCGAGTCCGAAAGGCAATGAAAAGGTGTTGAAAAATCTGAAAAAGCGACTCAATACAAAGCCATCTGATGATAAGGTAAATATGTGTTTGTAAATATAAAAAAAGATAAATTTCAAATAGACGTTCAATTTCATGAAAAAAACTTCTTCTCATCCCTCTTGAATATTTTTTTTTACTTTTGCTATTTATTTCAAGCGAAAATTTATTGATTATTTTTTTCCAGGCTGATTTGATTTACGAAAATGGAGTCAAGGTGTCAGTCAAACAATTGGAGATTCTCGACACCATCACAAGCGATCCATCGGGCGATCGATTGTATGTCAATACATTCTTTTCCATACTATATCCCGATAAATACATGAAAAAACAAATGAAAAAAGGTTTGACTCGCTCCAGCGTACTGAAAAAGTTCCGTGACTCAAATCGCCATCAAGTAATGAAAGGTGAGCTAAAATGTCTAATTACAATTATTTCGCTACCATTTTCACATATATATGCCATTTGCATATTTCTACAAGTAGAAATAGTGGGCCAAAAAATTAATACAATTTGGCACACGTTGTGAAAGATGTTAAACAATCTCATTCTATATTACTATTTAATTTTGCGAAAACTGTAAATCCTTTCGAGGTGTATATCGTTGCTTTTCGAAAAAGTAAGAAGTAAAGAAAATATTTCATCACACAAAGTCACAACAAAAACTAAAACACACGATGAAGTGCCATTTACCAATTTTCAATTTAAAATTTCAATATTTTTATACTGGATATGTACCACCGTACTGTTCATATTCAATGCACTTGCCGTGAAAATAATTGAAATGCAATATTCGAACACATTGTGCATATATCTTTTTCAGTCTAAACCTAGCATTCTAGGCATCTTTTTTTTCTCTTTCTATTGCGAACTATTATTTTTTATGGACATTTTTTTATTGAAAAAAATATCATGAGAAAATGTATTGAAAATTCAATCGGACTTTTTTTCACTTTTACTTCTATGTGTCAACAAAGACAAAGAATTAAAAAGCTTGAAACATTCAGTCAAATTCAAGATAGTTTTGTGCTTATTACTTTTAGTTTTAATTAACGATAGCTGATTCAAATATAATTAATTTTTTTGTTCGTATTTCCGTTTTTCATTTTTCATAGATTCATATGATTATCGGGTGCTATCCAATGGAAATGGTGATATTCCAGCTCGGCTGCGGGTATTCAAATTGGTTTTCAGAACGAAACTGAATAATTGGTGGATAACAAAAGCGCCGAAAATGACATCAGGAAACCAAGCATCGTGAATATAACCACATAATTCTAATCTTTAGACATTCATAAAATCAGAAAAAGTAGATCATACAATGTTCTCAATTTTAATGTGATGGCTTTTTACATTTATTTAATTTATTTTTACTTAACGTTCGTTTCCGAAGAAGAAAAATTACCTACATACTTTTTTCATATAATTTTCATATTTCCAAAAATTTTTGTTTTTATTCATTTTAAATCAATTTAAATCAACTCAAATCATGTCATAAGCGTCTAAAAACAAATAATTCCGACTGAAATTATCCCAGCACATTATTTTACTAGACAGTCAATTAAAATCAGTTCCAATCAGCTGTAAACGATTAAAAATGCATGGAAATTTTTTTTATGAATGCCAACTGATATCATTTTAAATCATTTTTAGTTACCTTAAGTCGATTGCATAAAATTTGAACGATATAAATCACATAAAGCCGTTTGCAATCGACTTAAGGTAACTAAAAATGATTTAAAAGGATATCAGTTGGCATTCATAATTTTTTTCTATGCATTTTTAATCGTTTGCAGCCAATTGAAATTGATTTTAATTGACTGTCTAGTAAAATAATGTACTGGGATAATTTCAGTCGCTTACAGTTACTTAAACTTACTTTTAATCATTTCACTTTTTTCTACTGATAAATGGATGATTTTTGAATAAAATTGACTTTAATCATATTCAGTTGTTAGTTGATTTCGTCCCAAAATAAGCGACTGACTTATAAATCAAAATTTTTTCACACGGGCTTCCATTACAATGGCACCGCTCACACAAGTTGAACAAATTATTGGAGAACGTTTACCGATCGGTATAGAAAAAATTATTGAGCACGCGGGATTTGATACTAAAAGCAGTTTGGCATTATTAGATGAAAATAAAATAAAAGAAATTGAAAATCACGTGAACGAAAATAAATTTCTTTTGACGGGAACTGTATATGAAAATATCGTGCAACAAGATCTTAATTTCAAATTTAAACCGGGACACAAAGCATTACTTTTGGCATTGCCAAAAAAACCATTTCATCACAAGCAAAATAACGTAAAATAGAAAGTGACTTGGAAAACAGTGAGCCAAAAATTATTGTTGCTAAAGACATAAATACAGATGAATTGAGAACTATTCAATTGAGTCAGCGAGAACTCTTCCTTGGGTTTTTCAGCGTACTGCGATAAAAGCCTATATAAACAATGTTATTATATTTTACGATATTTGACTCGATGTCAATGACGATGTGGCAGCGCCACCTATAGAGATTCCTTATTAAAATAAGTGGAACTATTGAGTGCATGCACCATATCGCACGTAAATTTTCAATATGGCAGCGCCCATCGAATTGAAAAGTTAACCGATTTCGTAGTCACAAATTATCGCTGTACGTTTTTCAGTTTTTGTTTCTCTCAATTTTTCAATTTGCTTTGGCAACTGCAGCAGGAAAATTTTATGGCCTGGTTTGAACTTGAAAGGAATTACGTTTTCATACGAATTATTTTTCACAATTTCCCTGTCGTCGTTCACATGTCTCTCGATATCGGCAACAACATCAGCATCAATAGCTTGCAAAGACGATTCAGTGTCAAATGCACATTCTTGCAAAATATGTTTTATGTCAGGTGGAATTATATCATTCAACACATTTTCAACTTCTGAAAACAACTTTAGCGATGCCTAAAAATCACAAACCTAATTAAACTCGAACTATATTTAATGAGATAAAATTTATCATTTATTCATACCATTACCAATTTATATTTTATTCAGTGTTATGTGAAAAAGCAACTAACACTTGGTAAACAATGGCATAAACGTCAAACTGACGCCACGAATCTTTTGTGCGAGAGATTTGTGAGAGATTCGTACGAAACTTTGGGATTTGCAGTGATTCGAATCAGTTTACATTTGAGCGTGTGTAAAAATTCAAAAAATTCGTGGCGAATCCCGAAGATTCGTGAGAGATAAATGCCCCTAGTTTTTTTTCCTTGCGCAGTAGGTTTTGTGTTCACAAAACGCACCAGAATAGTGTAGTCTGATGCCATTGTGCGACCGATTACTTTAACGTTCAAAGCAGAAATGACTTGTGCAGTCGAATACTGGAGTATTCAAGCAAGAAATGAACGTGTATAGAATGGCGCTGCCATTCTGGCTAAAGTAGTATTAAGTATCGTTGACAGTCGCCTTAAGCACTGTCAACCGATTCATGACACACATTTAGTTATAAAAGAACATAGACGTATAATAAAACTTGGTTTTTAATAATTTTTCTAATTATAAAATCGTTGAGTTTTATTTCCCGTAGACTAGCTTTATACAGAACGGAAACGAATGACATACGCGTCGGATCTTTTCGTCATATTTATAAGATTTTCCAAACGACCAATCAGAGCGTTGTATTTCGGTCACGTGACTATAGTCGTATGCTTGTCGGTCAGTGTACAGTGTACACTCGTCGTACAAGTAAGTATACGACAAAAGGAATTGTGTGAGGCACACATTCATGAATTGAACAAATTACACAATGAAACACGTTTCGTTCCGTTGACTGTCAATATTCAATTGCTTTCGAATCTGTTCGATTGTTCATCTTGTCGATCGAACTGCAACTGTATGTCCAATTCTGACAGTGACTCTGTGCCATTTTCGCCTTCTGAATCTGAATCGGGATACAGAACCAATCGGTTCGGTGTGCGTTTGTTGGTGGCATTCGATCGGCTTGCTTTGCCATTTGTGTGTGTTTGTGATGTTGACAGCGGTGATGATCCGAATTTTTTTTGTTGCTTCTTTAATCAAAAATCAAAATTCAAAATATGTAAATTACATTGTCAAGGTGTATGAACTTTCATTATTTGTTGATATTGCGAATGTACTTGAAATATGTATTGCTTATGTTTTATTCTTTATTTGTTGGTTTCTCCAACATTCTCCCGGGGCAAAAAATTTAATTAATTTACTGAGAAACAAATTTTCAAAAAACAAATTTTACGATTTCAATTAAATTTGAAATGATGTAATATGTCAAAGAGTGGAAAGTAAAGAAAATTGATTTGTTCTTATTGCTACAGTTCCCATATCATAACTTCGTCCACTTGTTGAATTGGCGTTGGTTTTCTTGATATTGCCCGTAACTCGAAGTTCACTCGGTCGATTTTTTTTTCTCATTTCCTTTTTTTGTAGCTTTTTATCTTGATGTTTTTGGGACATTCTTAGAACAAATTGGATTTTTCTGAAATTGTTTTTCTCGACTTTTCTTTAGATTTTTTGGAAAATTTCAATCGAATGGAACATATTGAGCCTAAAAAGAAGTTTTATATCGGAATTTTTCATTTTTTTCGATTGTTTTACTTTTTTGCAAAAATTTCGAACTCCTATAATTTCTCAACTACTCGAAATAGAGCAATAGTGTCTGAAGCAATGTTTAGTACTCATCAAAAGCTTTGCATGTCAAGTACGCGATTCACGCACACCGATACATAACTGGTCATGTATCGGTGTGCGTAAACAGTATACTATGTTTAACATAGCAGCAGTGAGAACGGAGATGTGTTGCATACACGCGCTCGCCGCTAGTCTGTAATGAAATTTATCGTCATGATAGAACCTCATCATACTCTTTCGCTTGGGAATGCATGCAACAGACATGTCGCACACGAGCCATGGTTATATAAATGCATATATTGTGCATATTCATGCCTAATACAGGCCTTCCATGCAATGATTTAGCATAGGAAATTGTGCCTGAATATTGATGAGATATTGTAGGCCTAATATATGCTTCTCATTTGAATTAAATTGAACTTGTAACAAACAATATAACATGGACAGGCCTATATTATGCCTATGGATAGCATAATATAGGCCTGTTGTTATGGTTTAGAAGGAAAGACGAGTAAAAAATAATAAAACGAAATTGTAAACGAATAACATGTCGAACAAGTACATAATGTGAAACAAGTTAGATAACGTGACCCACAGATGGCGGTGAACCACATACACAAACACACCAATCGCGCATCGATCCGGATGTCAAACTCGCAAAGGACAGCACATGAACAAGAAAGGTTCTTCTCATCTCAGCCGTCAACGAAGCAAGACGTAAAACGAAGAAAGGGTTACGAGTACCGAATATCGAGAGCCGACCAAGACGAGGAAATTACGAAAACCGAGGAAAACATAAGGTATCCCGACGAATCACTAACGTCGATTATTTGTGGGATCAGGTTTTAAAGAGAAATATTAAACATGAAAGAAAACAGAACACAAAACGAGTTATATTTTTTCTTACAATAATCACAACACTGTTTATGTTATATTGTGTGCTCGTACAAGTTCAATGTAATTCAAATGAGAAGCATATATTAGGCCTACAATATCTCATCAATATTCAGGCACAATTTCCTATGCTAAATCATTGCATGAAAGGCCTGTATTAGGCATGAATATGCACAATGTACGCCTATGGGCTATGCATATGTTTATTGGGACTACCGGAAACACATCATCCACATATCTGCACCAAATTATTGGAAGAAGATTTTCATTTTCAAGTTTTGTTTCGAAGGCAGACATAGAAACTTCAGATATCAATGGGCTGATCGGATTGCCCAATGCCCATGTTCGTTCCTTTTTCTACTTTATAGAACTTTTGATGAAATTGGAAGTAGTTATGATCCATACCTGGGATGGTACGTCGAAAACTCAATGTCGTATTCGACATGTCGAAAAGTCGAGGTAGAATACATGGAAAAAGTCATATAAACGACATGGATTTGTCGAAAATTATTTTCATGGAAAATAAATGTAAACTGCATTGAATATTCTCTGGTTTTTCATCACAAATTTTTATAATACGGATGTTTCGAATCAAATTTTTCTCAAAAATGTTCATCATTTTGCTATCCGAAGGATAAATTTACGACCAAATAGGGACATGGTTTTGAATTTATCCCTCGGATGGCAACATTTTTGAGAAAGAATTGATTCGAAATATCCATATTATTGAAAATTTGTGACGAAATACCAGAGAATATTGGCTTGAACTTCAAGTTTGACTGTGTTTTGAGCAAAAATTGTCAATTTATTTCATGTTCTCTCCGATTTTTATCCCTGGTATAAAAATAAATTACAAAATTTCGATATGACTGGAAATTTTTCATATTTATGGCACCAATAAGAACAGAAATAAAGTTTAACATCAATTTACAGCTTCATAAGTAATAATTATGCTGGAAAATTTGGTATTTTGACCAAAAAAAATTTATCCAGAGGAACATAACTGATAGCAAAATAAGCAAAAATGAGAGAATAGAATCATAATATGACTGCGACTTCTTTGCTTTCGCGTTCTTTCTTGTTTTTGAATTTGTTATTTGTACAAACGCATTAATTTGGACTGAATAGCGTATATGTGTGTATTATTTGTATATGATGTGTAGCAGTACAGTGGAACTTAATACAGTGTAAAAATGCATTGTGTCCCTGAATATATGTACATTTTGAAGCGTACACACAAAACAAACTTTTCCAAATTTAAGAATTTTTTTTCTTGGATATGGAATAAGAACAAAATAGTCTTAATTCTGAAGTCTACCATATAAAATATAAGAAATTAAGAAGACTGGAAGATTCTTATTCCATATTTAAGAAAAATTTTTCTTAAATTTGGAAAAAACTTTCCTCAATTTCTTATAAAGGGTGTTTTTTTTAAATCCGTTTTTTTGATATTGAAATAAAACACACAAAAATCCTTTGACAACAATCGCTGTTGGTTTGTTTTTGTAGCGTATGGTATGCCATTTAATGTCCGACATGCAGTTCAGTGATATGACCACCACCCCTCCTTTTTTACGCACCTTTCTTGACAGACCATTTTTTAGCTATTTTTGGGGATTTTGAGGTCACACTTCCAAAATTTTATGAATTTTGTTGAACTCTAGCGTAAATCGTTTCATTTTCATCCGATTAAACAAAAGAATTCATGTATCCCCACGGGGGAGTAGCCCATAGCCGTAAAATAGGGTCATTTTGTTGGATGATGTACAGATTGCATATTCGAAATTTTGGGAAAAAAAACTTACACGAGACAGTTTCTCCAGTAAATTGATTTTTTTGCTCAAAATATGCTATGATATGGACATTTTATTAAATCCGGTGATCATCCAGACCAATTTTGTCAAAAACAGTGGAAAAATTGTTTTTGGGTATTGCCCAAATGGCTGAGAATAGAGGCTGCTCGGTGGAACCAGATTACTGCCCAAAAACAGATTTTGTCACTCTGTACTAATGAGTTTTGGGCTAATTCGTATTTATTTTGTTATTTCATGGAAGTTTTGGCCTAAACCCGTCCATATTTTGAGCAAAAAATAACTTTTCTGGCCAATTATAAGCAGAACAGAGAAGAAAAATAAGGTCGAAAAATTTTGTGTCGGGAAGACCCCCAAAAAGGAGGGGTGGTGGTCATATCCCTGAACTGCATGTCGGACATTAAATGGCATACCATACGCTACAAAAACAAACCAACAGCAATTGTTATCAAAGAATTTTTGTGTGTTTTATTTCAATATCAAAAAAACGCATTTAAAAAAAACACCCTTTATTTTATATGGTAGACTTCAGAATTAAGACTATTTTTTTCTTATTCCATATCCAAGAAAAAAAATTCTTAAATTTGGAAAAGTTTGTTTTGTGTGTATGGGAGTTTTCGACATTTTCGGCATCTGCGACCGTTGAAAAAGTCGAATACTAGTTTTCGACGTAGAATACATACACGGGCCAAAAATCCGTGTCGTTTACCATCCCAGATCCATACAGGTTTTTGCCAACATTCTATACACAACGAATGAATATGAATTTTTAGATTTTTCATTTTATTTTTATCTTGTTCGTTCGATTTGCAGCATGGCACGTTGACGGTCTGGTCATCTGCATGTAGTAGGCCAACAAGATAGAATTATTTTCAATTCATTCAATTGTGTGGTATTTTTTTTGCATAAACACCAAATCAAATTCAAATCACTAACTAAAAATTATGTACCTTTGGTCGCTTTAGGTGTGTAAATATATTTTACGCATCGGTTTTCACAGTCCACGAGCAGTATGAAATGGGTTTTTATGGCACCATTTTCAAAGAAATAGTTCTTTATGAATGAGGCTTCGATCACTTGATCTGCATCTGTGCTGGTTTTTGCTGTCTCATCATTTTCTTTTGGGAACGTGAATTTTGTTGTTTCGAATAGATTTGCGACTTTTTGTCCACCAAACAGGACACTCTCTTCAATTTGTTCGCATCAATGGAATCCACCACTGCCACCGCAGGCGTCGCAAACGGGCCGAAAAATTGGCCCGAGATTCGCCCTAATCGCTTCGAAACGTGCCCGAGGACCGCCCGCCGCCCGCCCGGAATTGAAAATTTGGCCCGACTCCCGAAAAAATCCGAGCACGGGTGCTCGGGGCATACGGGAATTTTGGGACCCGGGAACCCGTCAGGCTCGGGAAAATGTACGGGATTTGGGGGAAATTCGGGTGTTTTCGGGAAGTTCGGGCATTTTCGGACGTTTCCGGGTATTCGGGCTGTTTTGGGTCGGGCGGGCTCGGGACTTTCGGAGCTGGTTAAGCGCAGTCAGTCACTCAGAGTGATTCACTTTTTTTGCATTTTTGGCCGAATTGTTTGCCATATCAGTGCGCTGATCGACCGATCAGCGCGGCTTCGAGGCAATTTAATAAAACAATCATTCAGTTTTTTCCACTCTGTTGCGCAGCACAACAACTTGTGCTATAAATCAATTTTTTTCTAGTATCCATGCGCTGATTGATCGATCAGCGCAATTTTAAGGGGGTTTCATGAAGCACTTGTTCGGTAAAATAATAAGAGATTTGGATTGTGTTTATAAATTAGAATTCATTTTATTGTTCATTCTTTTCGTACATTTCCTTGTATTTTTCTTTCAATGCCTTATGTTCTTCGATTGAAAATTTTTCGTGGCCATTTGTTGGTGTGGTTTTGTTCTTGATGTACCTGTTCAAATGGTCCATCAAAGCCTTGAAAGAGGACGTTTTGTCGCAATATGCGCACGTCCATTTTTCTTTGGCATCGCGTTCTATGCTTGAACAGCTGTGAAAGACATGCTGCTTGAAATTTGAAAGTGTGTTTGAATTGTATTTGTTGCATCGCGGGCATGTGCGTGTTGTTGTTTTTTGGTGCTCATACACGATCTTTCAATTTCAAGAAGCATGTCTGATTTCGGTTCCGGAGACGGATTCGGAGACGGTTCCGACTTTGAAACCAAAGACATCGGTTTTGAAAGTGATGGCACAGCAACAACACGTTCTCGTCGGTATGACAACCGAAGTAATTTTCGTAAATTACGTTCCGTGCGTTGCTGTGCCTTTACTTTCAGCCGAAGCTGAAGGTTTTCCAACCGGAACTTCTCTTTTTCCGCCGCTTCGTGCGAATATGCGACGTCTCTTTCGCGCAGCAGTTCATTCAGCTTGGAAATTTCCTTGTCGGCTATATCCTTTTGATTTGCCAACTGGCGTTGAAGTTTCCACTTCTCAACCTGTTCCTTTTGAACCAATTCTATGAACGTTATGGTTTCATTATTTATTGGTTCGTAAAGGGTTGGTTGAGAAGTGGGCATTGCAACACCAGTTGGCGCTTCGGCAGGATAATAGCCGACAGCCGAACTTGATGATGGACCAGATGTTCCGGCACCGTATCGCTTGTTGAATCGCTCGCGAATCATTGCCTCTTCGATCTTTTTTGCTTGATATGCCTCGCGGCGGCGTTGATTTACTACAGCCCCTTTTCCGCTTGCTAGACCTGCGCTGATTGTGCCAGAATTAGCTGGACCGAGAAACCATATGGTACGTTGTTTGTCATTGCTGTTAATAATGACATTGTACCATTTTCGCAGAACTTGTAGCCAATTACCTTCGAATTGAAATTGGAACCATTTTTCTATCATATCGATAGATTCATCTAAACCAGCATATTGAGTACCGTAATTGAAGTACATATGGTACTCATTGCTGATAATGTGGAAAAAATAATCGTAAATCGGCATATTGAGCAACGATCTTATTTTATCTATTTTTTTTTACCCGAGATCCGAAATACCCGAAAAATCCCGAAATTCCCGACAAATCCGTCGGAATACCAAGCTCCGAAGTCCGAAAAATGCCCGGGAAACCCTGAAAATCCCGAGCGCCCGCAGGAGGTCAGCCTGAATCCCGCCCGAGCCCGAAGAGTTCGGGCTTCGGTACGGGCGGGCCTCGGGATGGGACTACGGGACGGGCTCCCGTTGTGACCCAACAGCACAGCAGCCCCAATTAGCAATTTTGCCAGCACCGTTGCCATTGCCATTGCCATCGCCGCCGCTGCCGCCGCCGAGTCCGGCAATAAATATTTCCCCAGTTGAAATGATGGATTTTTCAACCCAGAGTCCGGCCTCTGGTACAGAAACGTCAAAAATGAGCTGCCAATACGCCATCAGTGGTAGGATTCGTCGAATGTATTAAACATAATACATTGCGCAACTATTGAACTGATTCATATTTCATATATTAAAAATGAAATAAAATAAGTTTTCACTGTCATTTTTTATTTATAAATAAAAATTATTTTTAGTCATGTTTTATCATCAAGATTATATATAAGGTAATGTTCCCTTAGACGGAACAAACTTTTGCACAATGATGTAATTTCATCTAGTAGGAAATATTATTGATAGTGTGGGGTACCGTTGGAAAGAGAATCTCCTAAGGAATCTTTTTGCCGAAGACAGTTTATCGATTGGATCAAAAAAAAAAAATTTATCGTCAAATGTGCGAGCACTTTATTTTTCGGAAATTTTTTTTTGTGTCCTTAGACGGAACACTTGGAAAAACTTGAAAATATGTGTGAAAATTAAGAAATATCATCATATTTTGGATATTTATTGAACGTTTATTTCATTGTTCTTTCATTTAATCGACTTTAGGATACATTAGGTGTCAAAAGTAATGATTAATGATGTTTATTCTTCCATTGGTTCATCCTCGGCTTCGGTTGAAATTTCTTCCGAACCTGAGTAGCAGTGTTCGCATACGAAAGGCTGGCTTCGGCTGTGGCACATTGACGGTGAACAACTATCAAAATACCATGCGATGTGCTCCGAGCGGTTCGTTCTTTCGAACGAATGCATTAATTTCATCGTCAGTCAGTTGGGTAATGTCTTTTTCTTCTTCATCAAACCTCTTGATATAGCGAAACAAGCTGGTGGTGGACAGACCAAAAGACTTTGAGACGTCACGCAACGATCGCTTGTCGATTTTCACTGCTTTTAACGCCTTTAGTACAGCATCATAATCAATAGCTGCTGTTGCTGGTGTCTTTGCCTTTTTTGCAGGTGTTTTGCGCGTACTTGCTGACATTTTCACAACGAAACTGTATGAGAATTCAAGAAAAATCAATAAAAACACACTAACACCAAATACAATGCCTATTCCGAACATAAAATGACTCAAAATGGCGTATACACACTGTTCCGTCTAAGGACACAAAACTATTCCGTCTAAGGAAATGGCGGCCATTTTTGCCATGAGGCAAAAAAAAATTTTATGACGCAATCATCATATCGATGGATTGCTGTACGGATATTGGAAGCAAACTAAATTTACTTACTTTTGAGTGTATACAACTTCAAAAAATGTTCACAATTTTCAAACTTATAAGCGTACACAAAATGTTTAAAAAAGTTTTGGAAACACAAAATTTCAAGAAATTTTATTTCAACACGAAGACATGCGTCTATACTAGTCGGAATACTACTAAAAGTGTGGTCTCTATGAGCTCATCATTTAGTATAAGTGACGTTTCGCTGTGACATTCAGATGTCAAAAATTGTAGACTGTTCCGTCTAAGGAGCCGTTCCGTCTAAGGGAACATCACCTTATAGGTACATATAGTTTCTTTTGTTTTTCTTCGCTAATATTACAATTGACACGCTTATAAGAAAACCGAAACAACTGAGTTCTTTTTCCATAAACGGAATAGAAAAAACTTAGCGGAAAAAAGCGACAAATAAATGTCCGAACATAAGAGAAATAACTCAAACACAGAGCAACAGTGAGATAACTCGCTGTTTCGTTTTTGCGCTAAGTTTTATTCTGTCTCTTTGTTTCACTCATTCTTGAGTCGTTTGTTTTTCGCTGTGTCGCCTGTTTTGTTTTGTTTATGCCCGTCCGCACAGCGAGTGTTGGTTTCATTCGTATTATATTTATGTGTCTGTGTCACACAAAGTCGAAATGTGTGTGATTTTTCCGTTAATATTCTCTTCGTTGCATTTCGACTGGATTATTTGTTTTGAATACTGAAAAAATTAAAAAACCAATAATTATTTCAGCTTCATGAATTTTTTTTAAATGAATAAATGCAATTAGAAATAGTTTTTTCTCCACACACAAATGTCTTATATTGTTGTATAATCCAAAATGCATGTTTTGTGTCCAACGCACAAATTCTCCTTGATTTTTTTATTGTAAACAATCGGTTCTTGGGAAGAGATACCGTTATGAACGCACTCACTCTCTCGTGCTATCTAATGCTTTGTTTGTTCCACAATTACAACTTCAGATCTAGTATGCATTGCGCCATGGAGAGTTTGCGTTGTTATTTCAATAATAAATCAGTGCGTTATTATTGGGATTTTAATTTGCAAAATGTGTGATCGTAACAGCGAATTTGGAGGAGAAGAAGAGGCACTCGCGCCTGAAGAGAAAGAAGAAGAAGAAGAAGATGGCCAAGAAAAAAAAGGTTTGTTCCCTAGAAAATTTATTCCGGTTTTCGATTATAGTGCAATATTAATTGGAAATTAATTTCTGTAGCGTTGTTTCGGCCGAAAAAAAGAATTTGTAAGCCACACTTGCACAAGAAATCGATTGCCAAAGAAAAAGTTGAACGTGGATTGGAACATGTAACGCGATCTGGAAGAGTTAAGAAAGCCAAAGTCTTCAAGCCTCAAACAATTTGCAAATGCTTGAAACAGTTATGCTCAATAAAAATTGATGTCTTGCGCCAGAAAGAAATTTTCGATGCATTTTATCTACATTCTGATTGGACGCAGAAAACATTGTTTATTCGAGGATCGGTACAAACAAAACCAGTTGCATCGAAAAAATCTGCATTGTTTCCTTTGATCGCTTCAAAAAATCGGGACATAAATTGCAGTTACCGTTTTGTCGACACCAATAAAATATCGCAAGAAGTCTGTCGTGATTTTTTTCTTGAATGTTTACAAGTGCCGGCGTCGAGAGTGTATGCGGCTATCAAATCTACAACGGAAAATCCGTCGGGAAAAGAAAATCGTGGAAGAGCTCCACCGAAAAACAAAATCACAGAACAACAGAGGCAATGGATTACGCAATTTATTGACCAAATTCCACAATATGAATCTCATTACGGCCGTAAACAATCCGCTCGGAAATATTTGAGCCCTACGCTGAATGTGATTACACTTTACCGTGAATTCAAACGTGTGATGGAATTTCGCAACATAAATGAAGATGAGATTCCCAAAGAAAATATTTTTCGGTCGATTTTTAATACCGAATACAATTTATCGTTTAAAAAACGGCACACCGACACATGCAAAACTTGCGATGAAATGAAGACAAAATTTCAGAGTAGACTCACGTCAACAGCCCGAAAAAATGAGCTCGAAAAAGAAAAAGAAAAACATTTGTCACTCGTCGAACGAACCAATGCATCTTTCCGCAATGATATTGAAGCTGCGATTGAAAGCAAAGGAAAAACAGCGGTCTTA
This sequence comes from Sitodiplosis mosellana, assembly GCF_009176505.1. Lineage (NCBI taxonomy): Eukaryota > Metazoa > Arthropoda > Insecta > Diptera > Cecidomyiidae > Sitodiplosis > Sitodiplosis mosellana. The sequence goes on along the minus strand of NW_022600604.1, from coordinate 31,932 downwards.
ACATTCGACCTTCAGAAGACACTTGAAACACCATCTCTCACCACATCAGTCGTTTTCTACAAACGACAATTATGGACGTACAACTTATGTGTGTACGATGAAATTGAAAAGAAAGGTGAATATTTATTTTACCGATGAAATTCATTGAAACTTTGCCATTTCGCTCATCATTTTTTGTTTGGCCACACTAACAGGTTATATGTATGTTTGGGCCGAGAATATAGCATCACGCGGCGGCCAAGAGGTGGGATCTTGTCTCATAAAACATCTCAACAACCATATTTCGAACGAAACAACAAAAATCATCTTGAATTCGGATTCATGTCCTGGCCAGAATCGAAACATTAAACTGACATTGTTCCTGAAGAAATTTTTGTCTGAACATAGCACTGTTGAATCGATTGAGCAAAAATTCTTCGTCTCAGGCCACAGCTACAATAGTTGTGATCGCTGTTTCAGCCTCATTGAAAAGCGTAAGCGATTTACTGGTGATGTTTACACCCCAGATGATTGGATAAAAGTGATTTCCGAATCGAAAGTGAGCGAACCAAAGTTTGAAATAACAAAAATGCTGCCAGAAGATTTCATTTCCTCTGAACAATTGGAAAAAATGATTGTGAACCGAAAGAAAGATGTGCAAAAAGTAAAAATTAACTGGAATCATTTTCGAAAAATTCTCTACTTGAAAAATGATTTGTTTCATATCATTGTCGAAGAGAAGGACACATGGAAACATATCGACATACAAAAGAGAGGCATTGATGAGACCGAATTTTGCGAAACTCCAATGGAATGTTTGTATCCGAACGGAAACGAAATCAACCAAAAAATGTTTGACGATTTAATGGAGCTATTGAAGTTCATCCCAAGCAAACATCAAACATTCTACCACAATTTGATTCCTGCTCGCGATGCGATTGACTTTGGCTTAGCCAGTGATAGCGAAGATGAATCGTATGACGATGACGTTATTATTGTTGATGATGAATAATTTTTTTTGGAAATAAAGTCCTAATTTCTTTCCATAAAGTGATTCCCTTCCTTCATAAACAACTGGTAATTATTAACTACGACTGTTGATGATAAAGAAATAAACAAAACAAAAATCTCTTCGACAAAAATTGTCTCTTTCTTCTTCTCTTTTAAACAATATGAAAAATTATGCCCAGTTGAAATATGTTTGATCTTCCATCAATGTAAACAATGTGCGGCATACAGACAGAAAGTACGCACAAAAAGGAGACAAAGAGCGAAAGAGCATAAGAAGAAAACAGAACAAGAATGAGCGAAAAAATCAAACAGCTCAAAACTTAGCGCAAAAACGAAACAAGTGAATGTTCGGTTCTTGCCGATAGTTGTTATTTGTTTCCTTTTTCCGCGCAGTTTCTGTTGTGTTGCCTTTACTTTGAGTGAATTTGTGTTCATCGTTTATGCATGACGAAAATATCTGTGGCTCTTACGCGCGCAGTCAGTAGGCATTGTTTTTTTCCTTTTACCGTGTCAATTCGTTTATAGAGATTCTTCGGTTTGGTTTTTTTCATTATTAAAAATGAAATTCGAAGCTCAATTGCTAACCGCGGAGGTCTCTAGTAAAGAATTGGCAGTTTAAATATAAGAAAAAAGTAGTGGAAATGATAAAAATGATAAAATTAAGGGCTACCACCTGTATGATGGTGAACCTCATGTGAATTGTGTGGTATCAAGAAAAACCACAATGCACGATCATATGATGTGAGATACACTTTTGCCGAACAGTCTGGGTTAGTACATGAGTAATAGATTCGATTTACTTGTTCGAAAGAACAATGATCGATTCCCACCGTGTGTATTTCATCATTCACAACAATAATGAAATCAAAATCTCGCCGATTATAACATAGCCGAAGGCACTTCTGCTCACGTTCAGTGAGACTATCCAAAACTCCAATCACCTGATATAAACAGAAATTTGTTCCATTCTCGCGCCTCTCTGAACGACCGAAAAGGACCGATTTTGTATTTAAACTAACATATCTACCATTATCCAATTGAATGCTGGCGTATTTTTCTGGCGGATTCAAAGTTGTTGCACGATTGTTCAGACATTTGAGCCGTTTTTTCATTGCGTCATTTTCAGTAGATTGCAAACGGTTGAAACTTCCTCGATTAGTCTTCGAACGCTGCAACCATATTAAAAATATATGGCGAATCCAGATTCAAGAAACGTTTGTAACGCTCATCCGTTGGATCATACTCGACATGAGCACACAACGGTCTGCTGGTTCTGTCATTGACTAGAACACCACATGGTAGATATGCCCCGTACAAAGGTGTTCCAGCAACATCGAAGATGTCGTTCCTGAAGAGCGGCACTGAACCAATCAATGGCCCCCCATTTGGATGTACATCTAGATAGCCTTGCTGCTGCTGCTGTTGCTGTTGCTGTTGTTGTTGCTGTTGCAATTGGGCTAAATTGCAGAATTTTGGTTTTTGCCCCTCAATTTTTTCCAGGAAAATGTCGACAAAAATTGAGGACAAAAAATGAAACTTCTGCAAATGGGATCAACATGAAACTTTCAGAATCTTATTTTTTCTCCAAAAAATGAAACCTCAGAAAGTTTGAACCCAATCAGAATCGATTAATGAGTACCTCTCATACAAAAGTGTCAATTTTTAGAGGTTTTTCTTAGGGCAAGTACCCCAGGATCAAATCAAAAATGGCTCATCTTCGAACTCGAACTAAGTTTTTTGAATTAAAAACTTTTGGCATTTCCAGATTTTGATTAGCTCAATTATTTTTTGAGTTATCGTGTAAACAAACAGCTACGACGACGACAACGACGACGACAACGACGACGACAACGACGACGACGACGGCACACGATCGGAGAAGTGTCTCAAAAAGTGGTTTTCTACGCGTTTCATGAGTTTTCATGATGATCTAGGCTAATTTTGCGAAAAAAGTTTTCGGGACCAATTCCTATACTTTTCCTTGACACGTTGTGTACGGAAAAGTAATATAGGTCTGCCAGTATTTGTATATATTCAAGAATTCCAGATCTTTCCTGTCTGTTTTCTATTTATATGACTTTTCCAGAACCTTCGATGAATTTCACAACCGGAACAAGTCGTTGCAAATCTGTGTACTTGCGCTGCATCGGTCTGGGCATTTTAGTTTAACAATCAACAGCAACAGCAAACATTACGAATCGTTTGAAAAGAACGTTGACATGAAAAGTCATCTATACTACGGCAGTAAAACAAGTGTACGTGAATACTGTTTGTATTCATTATGATAGATGACAGTTCGTTGTACATAGTTTCAGATTCTCACCACCATGTACTTGGCGCATGAATCGAGTACTTCTCCAAAAACCACACTTTGTTTCAACCAGTCAATGACAGATAGCTGAGGATATATGCTGAGTATAGAAACTCAGTAAGCTGAGATTGGGACATTTTGACTTTTTGACGTTTAGTCCAGAAGTTCATTTATATGGACTACATGTCATAAAGTCAAAATGTCCCAATCTCAGCTTACTGAGTTTCTATGCTCAGCATATATCCTCAGCTATCTGTCATTGACTGTTTTCAACACAGTTTCCAGAGACACCAGTGGAAGAGCCATGTGTGTTTTTTTGTACATTTATTCATTGATTTTCTCTTGCAATTTCCCATTTTTTTGGCATTCAAATCTTACTGTTGCACATCAATATATTGGAAAATTAAACAAATACTTGGAAAAAGAATAAAAAATTTGCGAAAAACCCAAAAACTAATGAAAATAAAAATTGAATAAGATTTAAATTGAGTGTTCTGTCAAATTTGCGCACCAATACATCCAATTTCATGTCCATCCATGCTTTTATTCGTTTATATGTATAGAAACTTCTATTAAACGTTCAACATCTATTTCGACTGACATTTGTGTACGCTAATCAAGCGACAATCAAACACACACCAACAAGCGCATGACGATTGAACATTATTTCTGTTCTTACTCGTTTGCAGGCGATTGCTACATTCATATAGCAGCGTGTGAATGAAATGCAAACAGTCAACGTGCCGTTCTCTCCACTTATCGTAGCGGCACAAACATCTACTGTATTAACACTCATAATAAAGCAAGCGTTTGTCTGTATGCGAGAACAAAGCTGAAGGGGCGATGAAGGCTCTAACGCACGACAATGTAACTTTGACAAATGATTTATATATGTAATGTACTTTATTTAATAGGCTGTGATTGACAATTCACTTGAGTCAGTCACCTGCTTAGTTTGCTTCGAAGAAGATAAGAACAAATCCAGGATTCTGCAAAAATGAATGTTGGAAATAATTGGATATTTAGAATTCATATTTGACTGAAATAAT
>NW_022600604.1:12724-27572 GCF_009176505.1 Sitodiplosis mosellana | reverse complement strand
TTTGCCCGATCCAGATTTGCAGACTTCGCTTCTTTATATTTTCAACAATGAACACTGCGTTTGTGACTCGTGTTTTGGTCGACTTCAAGAAAGAAAGCTTTGCCTAATGCGATTTTCGCAATCAAAGACGAAGCCGTACAATTATCGAAGCGCTCATAAAAATCCCAGTATTGTGCCGATACCATATCCATGGCTGTACAACCGAATTTCGTCCCGATAATGGCCATCATGAGCTGCATTGTCAGTACCGACCCATCGAGTGTCCGGTATCGAATTCCGATTGCACATGAACCGGCCCGGCAGCAGATGCGGTTTTAGATGTTCATGAGCAGCACCGATACGTGCAATTTTTTTTAGGGTAAAACTTGCCGTTTGCTCTTGCATTTTCCGGTTGCTAACTTTGACTGGTACGCTGTTGTCACATTGCGCAATCCAAAATAAATTGGCAGGTTTTCATAGTTTCATTCACCGGTTGTGTAGATTGCCATTACCAATGGGAAATTATAAAGAGGAGTATGATTACATTCAAAATAAAAAGAATTACATTCGTAATCCTAAACTTTTCCGTGCCGTTGTCCGTATTTTTGGATTTTTTTAAATATTCTTGAAAAATCGGTCACTTTAGTCAAAACTTCGACAATTTTGTATGGGAGGTACCCGTAAATCGATTCCTATTGGCTTCAAACTTTTTAAGGTTTCATTTTTTACAAAAAAAATATGATTTCGAAAGTTTCATGTTGATCGCATTTGCAGAAGTTTGGTTTTTGGCCCTCAAATTTTTCCAAGAAAAGTTCGACAAAAATTGAGGACAAAAAATCGAACTTCTGCAAATGCGATCAACATGAAACTTTCAGAATCTTATTTTTTCTCCAAAAAATAAAACCTCAGAAAGTTTGAAGCCAATAGGAATCGATTTACAAAAAAACGGTAATTTTAGTCGAAATTTCGACAATTTTGTATGAGAGGTATGCGTAAATCGACTCCGATTGACTTCAAACTTTCAGAATCTCATTTTCCTCCCAAAACAATCCCAGAAAAATTGAATCCAATCGGAGTCGATTTACGGGTACCTCCCATACAAAAGTGTCAATTTTTCGAGGTTTTTCTTGGGGCAAGTACTGGGGTATACTCAATCGAAAATGGCTCATCTTCGAACTTAAACTATGTTTTTCGGATACAAAACTATTGGCATTTCCAGATTTTGATTATCTCAATTATTTTTTTAGTTATCGTGTTAACACACACCAACGACGACAACGACGATGGCACACGAACGGAAAAGTGTCTCAAAAAGTGAGTTTTTATGATGATCTAAACCAATTTTGTGAAAAAAGTTTTCGGGACCAATTCCTATACTTTCCCTTGACACGGTGTGTACGTAAAAGTAAAATTGCGAAACTTGTCGACAATATCGTATATAAACATTCGGAGAAAGTGAGAAGATCAAACCTTTCTACGTTTTTCGCTACGAACGAAAAACACGATCCAAAACGAGTGTCGATTTCTTTTGTTCCCAGAATAACGAATAAACTGAAAACCAAATTCAAAGAATTTGATATGCAGTTTGTTTATCACAATGAAAATAAACTAGCGAATTTATTGGGTTTAACAAAAGACAAAACACCTAAACTTAAAAAGTCGGGCATCTACTGTGTAAAATGTAACATTTGCAATCGTGCATACCACGGACAAACAAAGAGAGAAATAGAAGTGCGAGTCGGTTTAAGTGTATTCATAATAATATGCCAAACAAATCAGCAGTCGCGTTACATGCGCTAGTAAATGACCATTTAGACATTGGCATTGATAACGTTATGTTAGAACAACAAGTGAACGACGAGAGACGCCTCGACGCGTATGAATACCACTACATGAAAGAAGACCCGAACGCAATGAATTTGGACGAAGGCAATATACATCAAACAATCAAAATATGCTAAATAATATCAGAATAATACTTCTCGTATCCAGATATATGGTTGCGTTAGCAGCAACGGCAGCCGCAATCGTTCTGACGAAGCAAGGCGAAAGAAGAACGGCTCGGTGAATTGATTTATCCCGAAATTATTTATTTTATAAATAAGTTCGGAAAAATAGCAATTATTTATCGAAATTATTTATCAGATAAATAATTTCGGAATTAGAGTTGAATGTGTAAGGGAAATGATTTATAAAAATAAATTAATTCGGATATTTCAAATCAAAGTTTTAATGGAGCTATCATTTTCATATTGTGATGACTTGTGCAGAAAACCGATTTTTGTGGCTGAATATCATACTACTTTTTGTCTCATGCTTTTACTTTCATACATTCTATATACTTTGAGAAGATAGAAAATTGAAGAAATACAATGAGGAAGAATTAAATTAGTTGAATACAGTACATGTGACTAATAAATCGATCAAATAATGTTTTTGGAATATTTCAATTGGGTTAAAATTAGCTTTCAGTTGACGGCCACTGAAGGATCGCACATCGATCACCACTTTTGAGATCAGAATCTGATTCCGTTTCACTTTCAATATTGGATGTCATTGATGTACTGTTTTCATCATCAAATTCGTCTTACATGTTTCCTTCCAACGCAAATTCCTCTGGCTTATTTATGTACAAAATGCGATCAAGAAATTGCTCAGAATTTAATCTTTCATCCCTCAAAAGAGCACAACTCTCACGTATTTTATCGGCACGTATCTGGATAATTATCGAATATGTAGTACATAGATGAGTGTGTTATTTTATTGAATTGAAATTCATCTCACCTTATCTTGTCGTTTTTGTTGAGATTTGATAAATTTTTTCGGATAAATAAATGCACGTTGTATACAATACATCATTTGTTCTGAAAATGAAATAAAATAAATTTTTCATAAGGCGATGAACAGTTGCTGCGAGTTGTTCAAACACCGATGAATACCCATGAACACCTGGTGAACATACACCTTGGTGAACAGGCCCTGCAAACTGTTCAAACTACAGATTTACCGGCATTACAATTGTAACGGAATATTTTCAACAAATATATACAAATAAATATATCCATATACAACTTTGAATATATGGATTGTGTTTCATTTTTTGTCACGAATCAAATGATAACTCTAGTTTTTACTTCTAATGGTTTGTTTTTTTTTTAATTTTAAAAAATTCTCCAAAGTAATGTTAAAAAGTAATGTGTTACAGTAACATGTTACTTTAAATTAAATTTAGTAAAATTTTCAAAACCGCTCATCGCAAAAGCAAACTGAAACTATCAATCGATTTTGCATCAAAAACTGAGAAACATTGAACTATAATATCATGAAATATATAACAATTGCTGTTATTATGGCTCGAACAATTTTTTACAAAAGTAATGCCGGTAAATCTGTAGTTCAAACACCGATGAACAGCAACTGAACAGGTCCTATAAGCTGTCCGAACGCCAATAAACAGCCATGAACAGGTCATGCAAACTGTTCAAACACCGATGAACAGCCATGAACAGGCCGTGCAAACTGTTCGATCACCGATGAACAGTTTTTCGTGGCTGTTCGTAACTGTTCGAACAGCTTATAGGACTTGTTCATGGCTGTTTATTGGTGTTCGCCTGGTGTTCGCCAGGTGTTCATGGCTGTTCATCAGTGATCGAACTTTTCGCAGGACCTCATTAGGTATTATTTAATATAAATTTAATTAAAACATAATCATTTTGACATTGCACGCTTTAAAACCATCCCATTTATTAATGTATTTTTTTAAAATATTTAGCTTCAATTTAATTTACTTCTGCTACAACTAATGACTACATAATTCGGTGAATCGGGGCATGTCTTCGGTTGCGATAGCCGCCACGTATGTATCAGTAATAAATTTTCTGGTATTGAATATTCCGTAAAAAGTTACGTTGCGATCATCCGGATACCAAGATCGCTTAATAAACGAAGAAAAACGACACGCAGCAATCTAGGCGAGGGACACTCAAAACAGTCATCGTACATATATTGAGCGGGCACTATCGATGCGTTCATTTGTGTGAGTGCGATTGTGTAAACAACAATGTTCGTGTTCAATATGTGTACGATGACAGCTTCGAGCATTCTACGCGTAGAGGCGTCTCGGCGTCTTACGTCAAATCTTTCCCATGTATTTGTATACGAAGAAAGCGACCTTGCGGATACAAACTGCTTCCGATGTAATGTGGATTGATGTCTTCATCATCGCAGTCATTCCATGGCTGATATTCCAACCTGACCAAATCTTCATTGAAATTTGACGGCAATGGTTGACTTTTTACGAGAAGGCAGTCCACCAGATTAATTGAATCCAAATTGTATGGGATGGGATTCGCCCGGAACACCATAACAATTTGATTGGCTTTTACGTCGCTGTTCACCTTCAATCTGCCGTTAATTGAGCAGCTTGTAATTTTTTTTCGGACTGTGACGAAATTCATAATTCCAGCATATTTGCTCGATTCATCCATCGACTCGTGAATGAATATTCCGAGTGACTGCTGGCTTATAAAATGGCTATCGGCGACATCATAAATTACCATTTTCGATTGCCTCATTGCCGGAACCGAATTTCTGCGATAGTAGGGGGTCGGAATTTTGTTTTTAACAATCCTCAATTTTCCATCAACCGGCGGGTGCAAAATTCTTTTTTCATCGGACATAACGTTATCCGGTAACGAAATGTCGACTTTGGTGACGTCCAAGTCAGTTATGGGCCGATTGACAATTTGTGTTGACAATTTGTGTTGATGAAAAAATTGTTGAAAAGATGTGGAGCTTACCAATTATTTCATTGAATTCCTTTGAATTGAATTCAGGATCTGTTTGCGGAGTTTGAACGTGTTCGTCTTTGTTTTTATCTGCTACCTCTTCGATAATTATTTCCTCCTCTTCTACTACAAACATCTGCACCTCAATATCTCCATCATCCTTCACCTCTCTTACATCGAGCTGTTCGTCACCTGTTCGTTGCGAACTATTTGCATCGATCTCCACCTCAGTATCTCCATCATCCTTCACATCTCTTACATCGAGCTGTTCGTCACCTGTTCGTTGCGAACTATTTGCATCGATCTCCACCTCAGTATCTTCGATTTGCAACAAATGCGCCGGCAATTGCTTTCCATGCTTGTACAGCTCCAATGCAACGTAATGTTTTCAAATTTTGGTCGGTCAAATCAAAATCGAAATGATTTGCGATAACATTAAACGTTGCAATCGATTGGAATGATTTGAACAGTGCGAAGTTATACAAACAATAATGGTAGATTTTTGATTGCAAAACTGTATCGATTCCATCCATTTTGGCTTTCGGATGTGCGTCAGGAAGGCGCATTCGCTTCGTCCGAATTTCGTTTTGAACGGGATGCCAATCTGCCGGAATTCCAATTTCCTCTGTAATCGAATCATCCGAAAACAATTCATCTTGTTCATCACTATCCTTGAAATTCGGCTTTTGTATTTTTTGTATGAGATTTATGAAAAAAAAATACAATTGTATTTAAATGAATTGTTTGTAATAATGGTTTTCAAATTAGATTAATCAATTAATACACAGAGAAAACTGAGATGATTTTTACGTAGCAAAATGTTTGAAAGTGTCGAATTCCAACACATGTTGAGTTTTTCGCAACAAATGTTTTTTCTATATTGACTCAAGTTTTTGTCAAATTAGACACCAGCTCCCTTACATCGTGTCTAATGAAAATTGGCGCCTAATTTGAAAATCAAACATTTTGCTACGTAAAAATCAACTCAGTTTTCTCTGTGTAATTACAATGAAAACTGACCTTTTATCTGGTTCTTCATTCCTTCGGTTGGTGCTCGAAATTTCGTCGTAAAATTAAATTGATTTACGTTGTCTGCTGAAAAGACATTCTCAATTTTGTCTTTGCCAGCGCTTGAATAGTAATCACGATGATGCAAAATATGCCGTTTTACTCTTTTAATTTCTTTTGCTTCCCAGAATGTTCTTTTTCCCATTTTAAAAATCTTAGCAGAAAATCTAATGAAATGAAATAAGACTCTTTGTAAACAAATCAGAACGTGTGTGTCAATATATAAGTCAAATTTCACAACAGCACTGAAGTTGACTACAAATGTCAAATCGTAGATGTGATGTCATTTCTCCGTTTTCCATCAGATGTCTTATGAGCGCGTATTTCATCTTCACATTGATATTGATATGAACGTTTAAAAAAGAATTTTTTTTTTAAGACGAAATCAAATAAACAATCAAATAAATCAAATAAAAATCAACGAAACAAATTATTATCATCAAAATCGAAATTGTTTATAAATATATTTATTTCATTTTTTTACGAAAATGTTTATCCGAAAATATTTATCTCCAGAAAAATCGAAGTTATTTATTATTTATATAAATTTCTTATAAATAATTTCGGATTATTTTTTTCGGGATAAATGAATTCACCGAGCCAAGAAGAACGCGCATTCACATCGTCGTTTAGACACGAACCAATGGCTACTGTGATATTTTGACGACGATGTATATGCGCACTGTACTTCCCCTCTATGTGAATGCGCGATTTTCTTTCGTCTTGCTCCGTCGGAACGAGTGCGGCTACCGTTGTTGCTAACGCAACCATACATCTGGCTTTTTTCCCCGATTCCCATCCAAACGAATGATGACAACCTTTCTGAAAGCACCAAACGAAATATTCCAGTTAACCAAACCACCAAACACAAATCCCAAATAGGTTTCAAACCAAATGAGGTAATGAAAATCGTTCCGGTTTTCAGATATACGTCCATTCGGTAGATTGGATTCGAAAATTCTCTAAATTGCATAATGACATCCAACTACTGCCACTAGTGCGATTGGAAATTCCGAGTAAGTTGATTGTGTATTCAAAAATGTACTGTATTTCAAAAATGGTTTTTTTTAATGCTAATCCTATTCGTTTCTTTTCATTCATAGCACTGAACGCTATGGTTTTGGCTAAATTCCCAGACGATCAGTTGATTTATCGCGCGAAGGTGTGCCGCTTAGATCAGAATGCTCAAAATGCCACGGTAAAGTTATAAAATTATGAAGAAATAAATAGTCTTACCTCTGTAAGACGAACTTTTCCGCACCGTTTTCATAGCGCTCAGCTTTTATTCAGATTTTGCCTAGGAAATTTATAAGAATTTTCAGAAAAAAACAACAGTACGTTCATGTATTTTATGTAAAATTGTATTATGATTCCGGAAATCTTGATGTTGGGTATTCAAATGAAATGAAACGTTTGATTGTCTTTATTGTCGTCTGAATACTGAAACTTTATTCTACTCTCTTTCAAAAATGCAAAATAATCAAGTATTGAAAAAACTGAACTTTAATCGAAGAACTGCAAATCAGTCAAATATTTGGAGAATGAACTTTGGTTTTAATTAAATCAAAAAATGTGGACGGAAATAATAACCTATCTCGACAAAATGTTTAATAAGCAAGTTGAATGAACTGATTTTTTTTGTTTCTTTTTTGATGAAATTAGACAAAAGTTACCAAACCGAAATCAATTGGTCATTATTGCGATGCAACATGAAAACAAGTATCCAAAAACTTAGACAAAAACAAAAATGTGTGTATTATTAATTGTGGAAACAGCTGTAGTTTGTTTCATTTATTCTTTTGATGTGGTTTCGTAGTTCGCTGGTCTTTTTTAAATTGTCCGTTTCGTGCTGATTGGTTTTTAGATGGTATGTTGCGGGGTTGTGTCCCAAAATGATGGTTGCAACGTTGCCGGTTCGATGATTTGATACTGTGCTCCGGGCAGGGGGATTACAGATTGACAGTTGAGCTACATGATATATACTGAATGAATAGTTCTGTAGCTTGCCGTATATGATATTGTAGGGCAAACTGAGGCGCTAGTGTGCTTGTGTTTCAATCTACAAACCCCCTGGCTCCGGGATACAGGCGAGTGAGGATGTTTCGTTGATATACGTCCAATCTTTTGCCATGATTGCCCTCCCCGTGTAGACTGTCATAAATCTTCACACGATTTTCAGCATAGATATAGTGAACTGTGGTGTAATGGCCAAGAAAGCTGGCCTGGCCGCTGTATATTATTTGCAGATCGTCTCGTTTGTATCGCTCTTGTTTTTGTCCATAGCAGACTGGATGCATGTTGAATGGTATGGTTCTGTTTGCGTTCACCAAATTTATAATGAACATATCGATTGATAAATCATTTAAGAATTCTGTTCCAACAATTTGATTTGTGATTGATTCGAGATCTTTATTCTTCGTAGTTTCACACAAGTCTCCGATTTCGTAGCAAAATCCATCCTCTTCCGACTCGGGAAAATCCACATTGTTGAGAATAAATGAGACTTCAGAGGCGCTATCACATTCGCTATCAGAATTACTATTCAATACCGATTTGATACGAAAAAAAGGTGGGTTAGCGGGTACTAGGTTGTTCCTGGGACCCTATTATTTTGATGGCATAAATCGAGTGGGAGTGATAAAATCCACCTGGGAGCCTATTTTGGGTACCTCCCGAACAAAAGTTCGATTTTTCAAGGAATTTTGAACTAACATACCGATTTAATACCAAAAAGGTGGGTCAGCGGGTGCTAGGTTGTTCCTGGGCCCCTATTAATTTGATCAAATAAATCGAAAGGGAGTGATAAAATCCACCTGGGGAGCCCATTTTGGGTACCTCCCGAACAAAAGTTCGATTTTTCAAGGAATTTTAAACTAACATACCGATCTAATACCAAAAAGGTGGGTTGGCGGGTGCTAGGTTGTTCCTGGCCCCTATTATTTTGATGAAATAAATCGGGTGGGCATAATAAAACCCACCTGGGTAGCCTATTTTGGGTACCCCCCGAACAAAAGTTCGATTCTTTGAAGGTTTTTCATTAGACTGCATCTATTCCGACAAAAGTTGACGAATTTTGAGGGCAAATGGCCTATTCGTTGCAGAATCATGAGACAAGAAAATTCCAATCCAAAAATGTGCAACAACCTATGATTGGGTCCTGGCGAATCGTGTATATCGCTCCAAACAATCGATTTTAGTCATTTTTGATGAAATATACACTTTTTACTTGCTGATACCGCATTTTCTACCATATTAATTGCTTTGTGGCTGTAGAATTAAACAAATATAACACAAAAGAACAATACTCAATCTGTTTTACATCGATTTTTGATCATTTTTAGTGAAAAATGAGTAATTTTACACAAAATTTTGAAATTTTTGTATGGGAGGTACCCGTAAAACGTTTTCGAATAGCTTCAAACTTCCTGAGATTTCATTTTTTTGGTGAAAAAATAAGATTCTGAAAGTTTCATGCTGATCGCATTTGCGCAAATTTGGTTTTGGATCTTCAATTTTTTCGAAATTTCCTTGAACTTTCTCTTCGGTTAGTAAGTATTGTAATCACTCTAAAACCTAGAAATTGGCCTGCAAAGTTCTTGAGCAGCACTACAAAGTTGCTTCAGACACCATTGCTCTATTTCGATCAGTTGAGGAGTTATTGGAATTCAAAAAATGCTCAAAAATGTTGTTTGGTAGCCAAATTTGATTTTCAGCCAATAAAGTGGACTGGATGTGGTTTTCTCGAGTTCATGTGTTCTAGAGAGTTGTTTAATTTTTTTGGCTATAATTTTGACGAAGAAAGTGAGTAAAAACAATGTATTCCTCGTAAGTTATGGTCGAAAAACTGGAAAAATCTACCTTTTTCGGACATGTGGCCCACTTGCACCCACCAAACGTAATTTTTTGGCAAAGTTTGTTCACAAAACTTGTTCATTGGACCTTTGACTACAACTTTGCTTAAGACAGTAACATGCTATCACCAATACTAGATGAGTTATTGACCAAAAACTGAAGAAGTCCACTCTGGAAAATCCACTGAATCCCAAAAACTGCCTAGGTCGATAAAATGAAAACCCCTACTAAACTTTCAAAACCCAGTTGGGGTTTTACTCAGCTATGATAGTTCTAACACCTCCACCATGCCAAGTCGTCATGTTGGCCCTTTGACTAGTGTTGCACTGTGATATCCAACCCTCCTCGAATCTATGCAAATTAATTTGCTCGAAAAGGCATTGATGACACGAATAACCGGTATCAACAATGGAACCATAAAAACTTCAACACATGGCTGGTTTGCATCCATGTCTGGTAAGATGAAGGCTCAAGGTGATTGGGATAAATGCGGCATGACATACGCCCTGGCTGAAAGTGGTGACGGCAACGGGATGATAGTTGAAATTGAAATCACAGCACGTGAGTGCGACTCAGCTATTCCAAACCCAAAATTGATTGTTTTTGGAAACGTTGACGAGTATGCCCATATGTCATGCAACATTGCATATGGGTATACCAAAGCGTGGTTGAAAATCCACCATTACAAAAAACTTCAAAAGGGGGGGAGTTTTTTTGTGGTATGATCCACTCACTTATTCAGGCTTTGTTATGCGCTAAATCCATCACGCTGAATAAATTCATGCGATAGATTTATGAGATAAATGTGATGCGCTCGCTTTGCGGTGAACGAAGTCTGTTGCTCTTCAGTTGTTCACGCATGAACGTTCATGCTTTACAGTGAACGCATCGCTTAGCGGTAGTGAAGAGCAACAAGATCGTTCACCGCAAAGTGAGCGCATCACATTTATCGCATAAATCTATCGCATGAATCTATTCAGCGTGATGGATTTAGTGCATAACAAAGCCTGCACTTATTGTATACTTTTTTTCACTAGGGGCTTTCATGTATATTCCATCCAAGAAATATACACCATAGATGACAGTCATACGAAATATTCACAATACTGGCAAAATATGCACCATATTCACGGAATATACACGATATTCATGAAATATACACCTCATATTCACGATCGGTAACAAAGATTCGACATTGCCGTAAACACATATTTTTTACATGCTGTGTATATTCTGTGAATATGGTGAGTATTTTTCGTGAATATATACACGATATACACGGATTATATGCAATATTCACGAAATATTCACACAAATACGAATGTATATTTTGACTTAAAAGCCCCTAGATTTTTCAGCTTAATTCTATTTACCATGACACTGGGTTGAAGTTTTTTTTGTTATCGCTTCACGGCGTTATGATTGTTGTTGTATGTTAATTTCAGTGAACCGTTTTTTTTTCGACTTAGATGCGTCGGCCTGATCGTGGTCTTGTTTGAACATTGTTCAAGCTGCGGCGGCTTCAACGGCTGCTGACCGAACCATTGTCGCCGATGTTGTTGTCTTTGGCATTGGCCACTTGAAAATTAGATTCGGTCAATGGGAAATGGCGGACACGAGTGGAACGGCGCAATCCAATGTTTGCATCGTCGACGTTGTGGCGGCATTCACCAGGATGATCATTAGGTGGTGAGTTGGGGCTCAAACCAACTGCAACATCATTATCGTGGTCGTCATTGATGTTGTTACCAACGTTGCCATCGACTTCATCAGAAATGGATTCATCAGACGGTGGTTCTTCTTCTGGTAGGACCAATTCCATTTCGAAAAATTTTCGGACGAAGTTTTGCTGGGTGAAAAGCAGCCCACATTCTGGGCAAGACAACAATGGTCAGAGCCTGTCCGTGCGCTCTTTGCGCCCTGGTGCAAAATTGCCAGGGCGCCCTTTTCTTAGGATGAAATGAAATAGACTCAAAATTGTCTTAAAAACGAGTAATTTCCTTGTTAGAAAAGTTCTGTACGCTATTGTGTGTATCGTTCATATTATGAACGTCATGGTGTACAATACACTGTTTCGTGTATATATGAAAGGCACGAAAAAAAATCCAACGAAATTAGCAAGATATCTAATTGCCTTATGTAATACTGAAAATTTGCATTTTAGATTTATTGAAAACATTATACATTGCTGCGATCGGCGAAGGCGCGAGAGCTTAAATTTTTTTGTCATTTCAAAAATGTAGCGCTTGAATACACATGTTTACTGACTTGAGAATTATTACATGGAAAAGGGTGCTCAAAATAATTGAATATATTTTGTAGTCGGTTGAATAAATCAGAGATGGTTCATCGTATACCGCGCGTACATGGGAATGTGTATCAGTATATACTCTAACGCATACCTTTGCATTGCGTGTACGTCTTTGAACAATAAATGCGTTAAGTTCTTCACGCACACAGCTATACATACACATAAACGCTAACGCTTCAGTGCCAGCGGACGCGTTGTTTAACGCAAAGGTTTTCAATGTATATATACCGTTGTGTACCGAGTACAGTAAATACAACGAATTGATATACATATACTCCATCTCTGGAATAAATACTGAAATCTTATTGTTTAATATTTTTAAATTGGAAAAAGGCGCTTTAAATACAAGTGGCACTTCAATATATATATATAAGCTGATCAAATACTTTTGATGCTTTCGGCGCTCTCGACGCCTGAATTTTTCTACGTATTTTTGGAAAATTTAAGCAATTGAGCGCCTTCGGCGCTCAAGCGCTCCAATTTTCCTGGCATTTTTCACAAATTTCAGTGCTCGCGCGCCCTCGGCGCCTCAGCGCCGTGGTGCAGCGCACCACT
The DNA here is from genome assembly GCF_009176505.1 of Sitodiplosis mosellana. NCBI lineage: Eukaryota > Metazoa > Arthropoda > Insecta > Diptera > Cecidomyiidae > Sitodiplosis > Sitodiplosis mosellana. Next base: position 15,020 of record NW_022600604.1, on the reverse strand, counting down.
TGCGCCCTATCTGGGACAGGCCCTGACAATGGTTCACCTCGATTCAATTTATTCGCTTCACCGCACATTTCGCCATTGTCATAGGTGTTGCCGCAATGCACAAACATGTCATGGCCGTTTGGAAAATCGCCAAGATAATCCAAATTGTTGGTTGAAACGATTTTTCTGTTGGCAAATGAGAGGAAGTCCATTTTTGCATTCCCTTCGCCAAACATTCCAAAAATCTTGTTGGATTTTGTCGAGAATTCTTTGTTGTTTGACACGATTCACTGGAATATCGCTCAAGTCCATTGACAGTGGTTGGATCGTTCTTTCTCCAGTGACAGCGTGAGCTGGTGTTAAATAATTTAAATCGCTCGGCTCGTCTGACAATGATACAAGTGGACGGCTGTTCAATACTGCTGTGATTTTCGCAAACAAAGCTTGATATCGTTCGAACGTGAGAATTTGATCGCACAACAGTCGCTTCATATGATATTTCGCTGATTTTACAGCTGATTCCCATATTCCACCGTGATGAGGTGCCCTTGGTGTTATGAATTTCCATTGGACTCCCTTGCCATTCAACCAATCGCTTATTTCTTCAGACTTCCAAGTTTTCAACACATCGCAAAATTCATTTTTCGCTCCAAGAAACGTTTTCCCATTATCGCTTCTCATTTTCTTCGGCATTTGATAAATCGATGATAATCTCGCTAGCGCTCATAAGAATCGTTCGGTTGTGAGATTTGAAACGCATTCAATATGAACCATTTTCGTTGATAAACACACAAACACAGCTCCATAGCCTGTATCAATCGATTTGCATCGTCCTTCATATCGCTTTACTTGAATTGGCCCAAAGTAGTTAACCCCACAGTTGGCGAACGGTCTAGAATTTGACAATCGCACTTCGGGTACATCACTCATCAACTGAGTTCGCTCTACATTCGCATATCTCCGACATTTTACACAACTTTTGGCTACATTAGCCGCTGCTTTTCGCGCTCCAATTACCCAATATTTCGTTTGGACATAATGTAACATTAATTGTATGTTACCGTGAAGCATTTCTTTGTGAGCTTCCTCTAACAATCGCAGTGTCAAAGTTGATTTCGCTGGTAGAATAATTGGATGTCTTTCATCATATGTGACATTTAAGTTTGTCAATCGCCCTTTCACTCGCATGATCCCTTCCGCATCTAGAAGTGGGTTCACTCGCAATAAATGCTTGTTGATTTGATGACATCTTTTCGCTTTAAGGCTTCCAATTCGGGACTAAAGTACTTGAGTTGTGTGTACTTCATCCAATAGATCGTCGGTTCAGTCAATAGCTTGAGTCTGAGTGATACAAGTATTTCACTCGTTATTATTTCGAGTTTTTTCGCGCCCTTCTTCAAGGCATTCACAATATCGGTATCGCTTTAAAAACATATGCAGCGATCCGTACAGTTTTTCCTATCGCACTATATCTCTCAATTAATGGGATGTTTCCCCTCGCTAGCCATTGTCTTTCGTTTAGACTCATAATTTTCGTAGTCGGTGGTCGATATTTCCTTTTCGTTATTTCTTCTTCTTCTTTGGACATCTCGGGTATCGGTTGATCCGATTTTTCGCTTTGATCGTAAATAAATTGTGGACCGTGCCACCACAAATCGTTATTAATTAAATCGCTTGGCTTCAAACCTTTCGACGCTATATCCGCTAGATTATGTTTCGTGTTTACATATTTCCATTGCTCTTTCTCAGTTCTTTCGTGGAAACATACGTCTTCAGTTTCGATGGGCAGCTTGCTATCCTAGCTAATGTTATCATTGAATCAGAATAACATTCATATGGTGCATATTCCAAATTACACTTTTTTCGCACTCGTTTCATCAATTTCGCTAATAACCATGCACCGCACAATTCCAATCTCGGTGTTTCGACGGTTTTTACTGGTGCTATTTTCGTTTTCGCTGTCAAAATATTACACCAAACGGTATCATTAATCGCACATAGCACGAAAACCACAGCAGCGTATCCAATATTGGATGCATCGCAAAATCCATAGAGTTTGATTCCTCTTCCTCTCGTTGCTTGAATCCATCTTGGTACTTCAATTTTGTTTATCGCGCTCAGATCGGTGTAGAATGCTAACCATCCCAGTGCGCCAAAATGTACTGATTTAGGCCTGTCAGGAGGGTGACTTTGTAACGCCATTTCTATGTAGTTTATATGGGGGCGTGGGCCTGTATAGGCCTGTTATTGTATGCCTGCAAAGGACCTATGATATGTTTAGTCGGCGCTCCTATCATTTCCATACAAAATTATTAGA
>NW_022600604.1:8485-12714 GCF_009176505.1 Sitodiplosis mosellana | reverse complement strand
GAATCACATGCCCAAAATGGGCATACAATATGCCTGCAAGAGACCTATGATATGTTTAGTCGGCGCTCCTATCATTTCCATGCAAAATTATTAGAGTAAATCACATGCTCAAAATAGGCATACAATATGCCTGTCAGCAGAGCTTAAAATTTCTGATCATCTCGTTGGAGCCTCCAGTAAATGCATTTTTCCAAAAGATTCTATGCGAAAATCCTCCCTGCTTTTGAAAGAGCCCCTTTTGAGAAAACTCTTTTGGGCTAATCAATGGAAGCTCTATCGATAAGATTGGAAATTTCAAACAATGCCTGCAAGAGATATTTTTATTCGAACACGAATTTGGTATACTTCATATGTATACGCCAAATATTTGGATGATCTCGTTGTTCCAATGCACACGGAATGGAATTGAAACTATTGAAATATACTGCTTTGTGTGTATGTTTTTTATTTATTTCAACATATAAAAAAATCATTATGAATTTAATGTATGTAGAAGTGGCATAAAAACAAATCCTTCTTGATTATACGGGAAGAACATCAATTTGGCTCTTATCACATTCAATTCGTAAAAAATAGGATCATTTAGATCACCATCTGATTTGAAAATATGCAAGATATGAGATGACACGGGATAGCTGAACAAATTTTCTTTTCTCTTTATACTTGCTCCGTAAATCGATGCGACATTATTTGTTGTAATGGCATGTTTCATTCGAATAATATCATTTCCTTTCGTTAGGAACCAACTGTATTTTTCCTTTCTCGTTGAGAGAGTAAAATTCGAATTAATGACAATTTCTTTATAAACGACAGTATTGTTTAGTTTATAAGGAAACTTCATGATATACGACTGTTGTTGATTGGTCTGCAAATTTTGTGTACCAAACAATATGTCGTGGTCAACCGTTAATTCAACAATTCGTCGCGAAATTTGTTGAAGGGGCATATTTGGTTGCTTTAGTCTAATTTTCAAAAAGTGTAAACGATTCTCGAATGGATACGTACTCAAATCATTTAAACAGCCAAATTGAACAACATCTTCGTATACATGTGCCAAATTATGGACATTGCTTCCAATGGAATGCAAGCCGTATAAATCTATACAACCTTCAATATATCTCAATAGGTATCCATGAGCAATTTTGCGATAGTTACAATAAACATCAACGTAAAAAATTCGCGCAGCACATGATAACAAAAGGAAATGACTATATTCTTCAGGACTCAAATACTCTTTCAGTGCCACTATGCCAAAATAAAGAAGAAAGGACCTGAACTCTGTCCCTTTCCAAAATTTTAAATCATCTAATGTGCGCAATGAGCGATGTATTTCCATTGGCCTGGTCTCGTTTAGTTTTTTAAGGCGGGCATTTAGTTCAGAAATTGTTTGCTTCGACCATTTTCCATCATATCCTTTGGCTCCTTCTTTCCATCGCACCAAACACCTTTAAAGTTAAAAAGAAAGTTGAAATCAAAGAGCTCTTGCAAGACATCGTGATGTCTAAACTTAATCTTGATAAGTAGATTTTTTTAAAAAATAGAGAAATAATTACTTCTTCATCACGCCAAGCTCAAATAGGTGTAAAGGATCAGAAGTAGGAAAGGATCTGACCATGTCAATAGGAAGATCTTCCATGATTGATTTTATTTTGTGGTGTTCAGGCTGTGATCGATTTCGGAAGTTTATATCCGTTCGCAATTCTGCATGTATTCGTGGAAATGTCATGCAATTGCCAATATCCGAGTGCATACCTTGCGTCTTGCACTGCTGACAACCATAGGTATGGTTGAAATTGACTATACCTTCGAGAAATAAAAGTAATTAGCAAAGCAAAGCAAGCAAAACAATAAACTCCACACTAATAAGAAAAAGTGAGTATATTTTTCACCAATACCTTTCAAAAACGCCCTTGCAGGAGTATCGCATACACAACAACGAAATAATACAGTTAACAAATGTCCATTTATATTCAAACCGGTATTGAGAATATCTTTCAACTCAAAAACGAATTCTTCCAAGTATTCATTTAAACTTGATGGTTTCTTATATCCACACCATATAGCTATGATCATCGGTTGGATATGTGGCATTTCTATGGAAATAAAACATTGTAAAAATAGTTTAATTGACATCAATATATATAAGCTGGCATTTTGAGTTCAAATTTAGGCTTACTGTAAACTGTTGCTAAAATTGGCCAAAAACATCGTTGAGAACTTTTGAATATGGGCAATCCGTCCATGTTGAACATGAGTTCAATAGTAAGATCACGATCCAATTGTGAAAATATTATACCCAGATTCTTGGCAATCCCATCATACCAAAATTCACCTCAAGCCACAGCCGAAATTTGCAAAGACCGTGGAGTGTGCATAAGTGCTCGAAAATCTCTAGGCAGTTCATGCAAACCTGATGAAAAAATCAATTTTAGTAAAACAGTAAAGTAAAATCCAATCAATTAATTTCGTCTTCAGGCAAAAAAGTATGTTGCAAGAGCTTACCAAGCTCTCTGTTGTGAAAGAAAGGTTAACTAACCTGCTGTTATTAATATCTTCAATAACGCGTTAACTGCCCTAACTGAAATACCAAAACAGTTTACCCAAGCTCTTAACAATACCATTATCGATGTATTGCTTCTAATTTCTTGAAGTGACTCATCAAAGAGTTCATTGTCTTTACATGTTTCTTGAGTCTGGATATGTTTTCTTGAATATCGAAATCTGCGGACTCGATTTCTATTTAATATCAAGTGTCGATTGATTTTAGCTCTTGACATTTTTACACAGAATAAATCACAAAAGAATTTGTTCACGCAAGAGGTTAGCTTAAATTTTATTAACTCTTCCAAGATTGACAGTAAAGATACAACGATGAACTTCCTTTATTTTTTTTCGAATACTTTGACTGTATTACATCAATGTAGTTTCAATAGAGGGAAAAATGAACGAGTGACTAAAAATACACATGCTCTTTCAATGTATAAATGACAGTCAATTTGTCAAATATATAAGATGAAGTTGGCTATAAATGAATAATTATTGAATAAAAAGTGCATTGTTTCATTTCGATACCAGTACGCATATTCTAAGTACTAAACTATAAAAAATCTCTTTCAGAATGCATTGATATGCATAGACTCATGAGTCTATTGATTGGACGTTTACAAAAATTCTTATTATCTGTCACAGTAAACACAAGAAATTACAATTATTTTTTGAATCATATAACAGATTGTACAGTAAAAAGCTATTACGCAATCAGACTTTGAAAAGCTGTAAGAACCTCATGCGGGAGTTTCTCGATGCTGTTGGATGCCAAAGACTGTTGCAAAGTGATCGCCATTTCCTTCGCAGCTTTTAGGAAATCAGGATGAGTGTTTTTGTACTTCTGCAGGAATGACAGGCTTTGGTTCAAGTGGAAAATCTTCCCGAAAGTACACTTTCCCCTATAAATGATGAGAAATAATGGTGGCGACAATTATAAAGTAAAATGAATTCCTTACATTTTTTGTTTGAAAGTTGTGTTGTAAAATTCCACCCAAGCGAATTTCTCTTCAACTGCAATAATTACTGCTGGCCACTCCACGAATCCCTTGACTTTGGCAAAGCAAAGATCACCTTCCTTAAATGGTTGTATTTTTTGTTTTTCAATTGTGGTTTCACTTGTTTTTTTATATTTTGCTGGTTTAGTTATTTGTTCAAAACTTCTAGCAGGGCGTTTACTCGCTCTTGTCGAACTTGACGCGTGTAACAAAACGCCATTCTTCTCATCTAAAAAAAGTGAACATTTACTTTGAGCGTACACATTTATTACATTTACATTTTATGGTACCCACCATCGGATTTGCTTGAACGAAGAAAATGATTCTTGCCCATGGTCTCGTTCGTTGTGAGTACTCCATTGGCGGCTTTGCCAGTAGCTCCTGCAAGAATATTTTCGATTCAGTATAAGATACAAGATACCTCCAACGTTTATGGTTTATGCTCAAATCAAATGCATATTCAATGAAAGAGCGCTGTTCGAACAATTCCAATTTATACCTACCATCGGACTTGGTTGAACGCAGACGATGATTCTTGCTCATGGTCTCGTTCGTTGTGACCGGTTCATCGTCAGCTTTGCCAGAAGCTCCTGCAAGAAAATAATTGAATCCAAATTCACTATGAGGTACAAGCTAACCGCAAATTTCGTGTTTCATGTTCAAATCAAATAGATACAAATACATGCA
>NW_022600604.1:0-8475 GCF_009176505.1 Sitodiplosis mosellana | reverse complement strand
GAAAATAATTGAATCCAAATTCACTATGAGGTACAAGCTAACCTCAACTTTTATGGTTTATGCTCAAATCGAATGGATATTTAATGAAAGAACACTGTTCGAACAATCCTAATTTGTACCCACCAACGGATTTGCTTGAGCGCAGACGATTGTTTTCCATTTTTTTCGATGATTGTTTCCAATTTGCTGCTGTATGGTGATTATGCACTTTTTGTGTCAGATTAATATGTGATTATGCTCTTTCTGCGTCTGATAATTGAAATATCAATTCACTCTGAAGTTGATTGCTATACAAACTGTCAAACTTCACGTCAATAGGTCACGTGTTGATTGGAACGTGAGTTCTATATTCGTGAATAAAATATTCATGCAAAGTGTGAGATGATATATTATAATACGTTCTTTATTTTTTCGATATCGTGGAATGATAGTATGTTCATCATTTTTCAAATGAATCATTTATACAATATTGGATTTCCATTTGGATCAGTCATCACTTGATTTTGGTACTGATTCTGAATGGAATGATATTGTACATTTTGAATTGGAATATGTTGAATTAGGTGTTGGTTCGCTGGTTGGTTCGCTTTTTGGTTCGAGTGTTGGTTCGCTTGTTGGGGTGGTGGAAAAGATACGTAATTAAATGCGTCGTACCGTGGTGGTATCATATGATTTTGTTGTTGCGATTTTGTATCCGCAGCCGACTGACCAGCCCCAGTGTTTGGTTGACCAGACCCAGTGTTAGCACCGTTATTTACAGCGCCTGCAGGAGTAGCATTTCCGCGCTTGCTTTTTGAATTGGTATTTCCACCAAGGTATGCATATTTCAGAACTGTGTATTTGATATCATGTTCACATTGGTCTGCTGAATATGCTTGATCAGCAATCGTACACAATCGCGTAATGATGGAGAGAGTTTGCTTTTTCTCTTTCAAAGGAATTTTTTTTTGTGCATTAGTAGCACTTCGTCCAGTCCATGTGATGCCTCTCAAAAATTCCTTCTCAAACAAACATTCAAAGAGAGCAACCAAAACTCTCACCCCATTTGATTTTCCATTTGTTCCGCCAATGATATGTAGGGCACCAAACTGAAAATAAATTAAAAAAACATCTTTTCAAACTCTTTCAGGAATCCCATCATAATTGCTCAATTACCACTTCTGTTTCAAATTCTATTTTCAACAGTTCAAATTCGAAATTGTTGAGTGCTTCGATGCTTTTTAATGGTAGACCAAGTTTAATCAACAATTGCTTATCAGGTTTTTGGAGTTTGACTTGTTTTTTCGTTTCTAGTGTTACTTCGATATCGGTGACCCTGTTGTTAAGGACTTTTAATTGCGCTCCAATGTCGCAAAGTTTTTTGTATATGATTTTCTCTCCTGGAGAGAACACAGAAAGATCAACAGCATTGGAAGTGGCTGACACTGTATCCCGAACATCTGACAGTGCATCCGCAATACCAGCCAACCTATCAGCTTCGTGGAAATCATCGTCGTTTCCCAAATCACATTCACGGCTCCCGTATCGCTCCGGCTCCTTTCTTATCCGTTTTGATGATTGTTCTTTGTCTTTGGATTGCGTTTTGTTCGACATCGCTGCTGTCGTCGATGAATCATTTTTTTCCGGTGAAGGCATTTTTCAAGTTAGAAAATATATATTATATATATAAATAGTTCAGATAAAACTAAAACGATATGAAACAAACACACAGTATAGGACGTCACGTTTCATTGAAAAAAATAATGCGAACTACTTTTATAATGAAGCAAATGTCATTGCTTGGTTGTATACATTTGCATGACATCTATGTGTATATTTTTGTCTCCAAGATGGCAGCACTTGCAAGAGTCATATGTTTATGAAAATAAAATTCAATCCAGAAATAGATTTGAAATATTATTTAACTTTATTTTATTCATTGTTTCTATTTTGCGAAAATTGAATAAGTCATATAAGTAGCCATTTATCAATCGATACGGAATACGGTCCAATTGATCATAATATTTGTTCAAACCATGCAGCGCTTGCAAGAGAATTGATATGATTCACTTCATTTTATTGACACAGCCAAAATCTGGCTGAATAATTTAGTTTTGCAGGAAAATGACTCCAAAAGTCATGAAAAACGTGATCTTTTCCTGTTTATATACAATTAGTGTACAATTATATGAGTTGACTGATACATAAAATTAAACCTGAACATTGAAATGAATGTAGGTAGCTGCATGTCAACGGTCCATATAGCTCAACTTAAACGTATAAAAATTAAAGGAAGAAAATCTAAGCTCCTTCCATGTTGAGCTATTTGAAGAATCATTGAAAATTGATGAATATTTTGTTAAAATTTTGTTAAAATATCTAAATTCACATAGTCATCTGACTTATTTGGGATAAAAACCTATATTTCGTAACCATTTGAAAGAGCCTCACTATGTACTTTGCACTGGTTCGATTCAATGGCAATAGTGTGGCTCCTTCATCGCAATAAGTCAAACGACTATGTTTGATTATGAATGGTTATAAAATAGTTGTCAAAACCAGCTGATTTCAGATGCATATTTAAACGCCCGTACATAAACCAGATAAAATAAAAATTAAAAAGAAAACATGAACAACATAGCATAGACAACAAAGAGAAAATAAAGACGTAATAAATTTTGAAAGATCAAAATATGCCGTTCCTTCGTATTTAATTTTATTTAACACCGCCAAGCTCTGGCTGAATATATTGTAATGAATAGAGGTGTGGCCGGAAAAGAGTGCAAGACTGTTACATCAATTTGTATTTGGTTACAATGATTTATAATAACAATAACTATCAGTTCTCGCCTCGTTAAAAACCTGGCTCTTTTCGTAATCTTATCAGCATTTACACAAGTAGGGCATGGAAACAAAAACACAGTCATACAACCAAGATGGAAATGCTTGATAGTAGTAGTCAGATAATTATCAGTTCCGTGAAAAATGATAAGAACAAACGCGTTTTTTCGCGGTTTTCAGCGGTTTCTCGCGTATTCCGCGAAACTGATAGGAGATAACAAGATGGTTTTCGGCAAAGTTGTAGAGCAGCTTGAGTACTACAACTTCGCCATAGACATCAAGTCGTTATCTCTTATCAGTTACGCGGAAACCGCGAAAACCGCGAATTTTTTCTTATCATTTTTTCGCGTAACTGATAAGAGATAAGCAATATTTGTTGCAGCAAAATTATAGCAAACCTCGAGTATTACAACTTTGCCTCAGACACTATTTTGTTATCTCTTTTCACAGTCCAGATTTCATATGAAGTATCGATGGGGCCCTGAAGTCCCCAAAGAACAGATATAGGTAAAAAGTGTGAAGAACCGTGAAAGTGTTAAACAACTGAGATCATCATCTATGTGAATCTATCGAAAATCAAACAAATTGGAGTTTCATTGAAGTAAAACGATTTGGATGTATTGAAAAATAAATTCGATTACATGAAGCATCGAAATGGTCTGAAGAAAAAGAAATCCATTGACTTAATCCTACAATAATGTTTCATATATTTTTTTGAAGGAAAATCTTTCTGAAAATTGTTATTTTATGTTACCATACATGTATTTTTTGCCTCAGCTCAAACAAACGTAATTTTTATTTCAAATCTATTTTGATCAAATATGTTTTGAGCTTACAAAAAAGCTATCAACGCTTTCTACGTTGCGATATGAGTTCATATTTCTTTAGCACGACATGGTCATAGGTTTTGACTCACTACTAAAACTCTATTGATAAATATTCAGTGGAAAAAATGATAAATGTTCATGTAATGAGTTGTTGTAAGCTCCACATATGAGTTTACTAATATTATCAATAATGCTATTGAGTATTACAAAGCGATGAATCCAAAATGTTGTGTAACGTTACGTCAAAAAAGACAGTTGAATTTGGTGGAATGATCGGGGGGAAGCCTCGCTTGCCATAAGCTGCTTCTGGTGGACAAACGAGACGTCGTTTTGTTCCAATCTTCATTCCGATGATGCCAACATTCCAGGCTTTGAAATTATTGCTCGATCCCAAAGTAATTGTTATCGGCGGTTCTTCTGTATGTTTTATGACTGCTTCTTCCTCCTCGTTAAGTCGTGTTTCGTAGAAAATAGATATTTCCTCGCCCAATTTGGCCTCGTTGCCAAATCCAACTGCAAGTTCTTTAGACTTTACGCCATCAGACAACTGTAAATTAGAAATAAATTTATGTTAAAACCAGTTATTTCAACGACCCTCCAGGCGACATCCTCTGATTCTTCAAATCCTTTTATATTTATTACCTCTGTCCACTGAGGAACGTCTTTAGCTGTAGTCTTTTCTTTCGTTAGTAGTTCCATTCCCGATGAACGTTCGCTGAAGAAAAAGAATAAATGTATTTTATCAACACGAACAGAAATCAAATTCAAATTTAAATCAAATTGATTTTCACAAGCAAAAGTTACCCAAGAATGAATTCTATGGCCGAATAGCCAACCAAGTGTATATCCGCATCACCTTCACAATACAATTCGATATCCACAGGTGGGCTGAATGTAAGATTCAGGCTGATTTGGGGATTGTTTCGATTTATGACTGCCAACAAATTCTCTTTATCGCTATTTTTATTGAGCAGCCAAAGCTGATTTTCTGTTTTCTTCCCCTTCGTTTTATCTAAGCACAAACTGGTGATATGCAATCTTTCTCCTGGCATTTTTATGGTAGATATGCATCCTGCACCAACACACACACCTATAATTATAATTAAATTATAGTTAATTAACATATGAATTTAACAAAGAAAGTGAAAGAAAATTCATTAAAATATTTACCGAAAATTTTTTTCATCACTGACGTTCGATATGAGTTGATGCTTGACAACAGAGCGAACATTAACAGTGACACATAACCAAACTTTTTACATCACTTCATCTTTCGAAAACAACATTACAACGCAATGCGATGCGCATGTATAAGTGTATCGTTTTCATGTATTCTTTACTCACAGCTCGATAGCAGTGAATATATTCAGGGCTCCCATATGCTTGCTGTGCGGTGAAATATACAACGCGGCGGGCTGTGTGCGGGATATAATTCAGAGCACGATAAAGCATTAGCGAGAGCAGTGCAGCGCTATGTAGTACTCTCGCTCTAACACACATCTTTATGTGTATACGGATTGAGCGGAACGGTTAGAGAGCCAATACATAGATATTTGCAACAGACTAGTGTACTCAGTCGTAGTAGCCTGCGTACGAGTGTATCTATGTATTGGCTCTCTAACCGTTCCGCTAAATCCGTATACACATAAAGATGTGTGTTAGAGCGAGAGTAGTACAAAGCGCTGCACTGCTCTCACTAATGCTTTATCGTGCATCATATTTTGAATTTGACACTGCATTAACGAGTGACACTGCATTATGTTGAGCAAATAATTTATTCAGAACAATTTATTCTATTCAACAACTGAGATCACCATCTATGTGAATCTATTGAAAATCAAACAAATTGGAGTTTCATTGAAGTAAAACGATTTGGATGTATTGAAAAATAAATTCGATTACATGAAGCATCGATATGGTCTGAGGAAAAAGAAATCCATTGACTTAATCCTACAATAATGTTTCATATATTTTTTTGAAAGAAAATCTTTTTGAAAATTGTTATTTTACGTTACCATACATGTATTTTTTGCATAAGTTCAAACAAACGTAATTTTTATTTCAAATCTATTTTGATCAAATATGTTTTGAGCTTACAAATAATTTCGTAATACGGTTTGCCTTCAAAGTTTGAGTTCACAGTATGTACTGCATTTTGTTATATTTTTTTATATTATCGATAAATATCGCAAGTTATCAACTTAACGTAGAAAAACGACGTGAGTTCATATTCATTAAAACTCAATTGATTTCCTTCACCATGATAGTCGAATATATGACAGAATTGGCAGGTACAAGCTGTGGTATACCGTTTTCGCCGTATGCAACATTTGCTTGAGAGGTAATTTGACGCTTTCCACCGACTTTCATTCCCTTTATCCCGATATTCCAACCTTGAATTACATCCTCACTTCCTAGCATAAAATCAAAGCCAGCGCTGTCTTCTTCAGTCATTTTCACGTAAGCCATGCCATCAGGTTCAAACCGATTTTCAAAGTAAATCTTCAGTTTATCGCCGTATTTCGCCTTTTTTCTGCCTTTACCAAGCTCCAAATCTAGCACTGCAACGTTTTCATCCTGTAATTTTTCCTATTTCATACAAAAGGAGAAAAATTATCGATATTAAATAATATAAATCTCAAAATGTTCTAAATACCTGGGTATCCAAATCGGTTCGCACGTTTTTCTGAGCGTTTGTCTTGCTATTGCCCTCCGCGTCCTTTTCGTCGTTAGCATTATTTTTATTGTGCTCCTTGTTTTTCTGCTCGAAATCATCATTTGCTTTGTCAATTTTTGCATTAGGCGCCTCATCTGGAGGAGCTCCTCCACCATATTCATCGGCAATAAAAAATCCCGATAGATGAACCTCACCATTTCCTTTGGTATGAAACTTAACTTTCTTATTCGCTTTGAATGCCAGCACGAGAGGAGTTTGTGGAATGTTTTGACTCAAAGTGGCCACCAATGTGTTTTTATGGTGTATTCGTACAAACAACTGAACAAAACCATCGGTTGTCAATGTTGTTGTATCCAACGCTGCGTGTGATACATGTAACGATATTTCTGGACGTTCAACCAAATCTTTTCCATCGCTCACAATCCCACCTATATTTAAAAATATGTTTTTTATTCATTGTTAATGCTAAAAAAATGAATCAGTAAAAAATTCTTTACTCCAAAACATTTTGCTGAAATTTGTGTGTTCTGACGATCTGTTTACAAACTGAAGTTTAGAGCTGTCATATTTCGAATTTGACACTGCACTAACGATACACTGTGTTGCACGAGCAGTGTATGGATACTAAATTGATTTTGACGTTTCAGTTCCGAATTCTGGGAACACTGTATGGTCGATATTTTTGAATTCGAAATGAATAATATTTTTAAGTTTTATACAGTTTTTATTTGTAAGCGATTTAATGATAGTTTTCTTAACAAAATGAATTTTTGATGAATGGAACTTTTTCAAAAAGATCAACGAAATTTCGCTCCTTCTCCAGTGTACACGAATGGTACGGGGCCGTTGTTATTCATCCACTTTAAATGATATTTGTTGGTGTGTTGTTTGAAATTCGAAAGGTTTTGATACGTCTTCGTACAAAGACGGCATTTTAAACGATTCTTGAGTTTTTTCGCTTCATGAAGCTTCAAATGTCGGTTGAAGTTGCTCGTCTTTGAATGAAATTGCTTAAAACATGTTGGACATGTGCGCTGTAATAATAAAGAAGAACTTTTTATTAATCAAACCAATCTATATGTATAGACATGTAATTTGCTCACAGATTTATTTTTTTCGTTGTTGATCGATTGTTCGACACTGATTATTTGACCTTTTGCACTTATTTCCGCCCATCTTTTAAATGCTAAGTAGCCGAAGCCCTGAAAAATTAATTGCAACTGCCAAAATTTCACGATTTAATTATTTAATATTGAAATTTCATACCAAGTGGCTAAGGAACGAGTTTTTCGTCACAACCATGTTGTTGCGTGTTTATCGCCGTTTGAGTGTTATGCTATAGTGACGTTAAGCTGTCAGTTGAAAAAGAATGAGTACTATGTTGATCGCAGGGTTGTATTTAAGTTACAAGTCAAACAATAATTGAATTTTTTTGTTTGAGGATTCGCAGATCATATCTATATATTTGATTTGATTTAATTTCTTGATTTTATAAACATATTCATATGCGCTTAAGGAGCCACACTATGTACATTGTACATTGCACTGGTTCTATTGGTGAAATTATTTTTGTAGATTCAGACAATTTATAATGGAAATTATAATAGTGGCATAATTTCTGAGTAGCACGGTAGTAATTTATGTGGACTAAATTCCTAGGAACAGTTCCGGCCGGAACTATTTCTACAGAAATTGTTCCCTATTCTAATCAGAAATTTTTATGCCAGGAATAAGTCTATTGCGCCCACACTATTCTCAATCTCATCCATATAACCCTACATTATGCATATGTATGCCTAATATAGGCCTCTCAAGCAATGAATTAACATAGAAATTGTGCCTGAATATTGCTGAGTTATTGTAGGCCTAATATGTGCTTCTCATTTGAATTACATTGAACTTATAGACACACAATAAAACATAAACAGACCTATATTAGGCATATGGATAGCATAATATAGGCCTGTTTATTTTCTATTGTGTGTCTATAAGTTCAATGTAATTCAAATGAGAAGCACATATTGGGCCTACAATAACTCAGCAATATTCAGGCACAATTTCTAATGTTAATTCATTACTTGAAAGGCATACATATGCACAATGTAGGGTTATATGGCATGCATATATTTATAGTGAGGATGGCCCATTGGG
>NW_022600603.1:0-5983 GCF_009176505.1 Sitodiplosis mosellana | reverse complement strand
ATGTTACTTCTAAAGGATTAGACATGATTTCATTTAATTTTACAATTTGTTCACGCTTACTGAGGTATGATTTGATCCAATTTAGCAGCTGTTCATTCAGTCCCATAATTTTCAGCTTATGTATGAGCAGGTTTATGTCAACTGAGTCAAAAGCCTTTGCAAGATCAAGATAGATTGCATCAGTTTGAATCCCATGTTCCATGTTGATCAGTGTGGGGGAGGTGAATTCAACCAAGTTCGTAATTGTTGACCGTCCCTTTATGAAACCATGCTGGCTATCATCAATGATGTTCTTTATGTGATAGTTCAGATGGCTTGCTATAATTGAATCCAAAAGTTTTGGTATTATGCATTGCAGGGCGACTCCACGATAATTTTCGATTTTGTATTTTGATCCACTTTTATGCACAGGTCTCACATAAGATTGTTTCCATGCGATCGGTACATTTCCAGTATTCAACGATTCGTGCAATATGTGAGTTATTGGCTTTAATAATGAAAGCATGCATTTTTTGATGAGTAGATTTGGTATTCCGTCGGGAACAGACACCAAATTGTTTGGTAGCTCATTCATTTTTTCCATGACTAATTCCTCATCGATTTGAATAGGTGGAATGTTAGCACATCGGTCCAACAATATGGGATCATCTTCACGATAACTTGCTTCAGATCCATCAGTTGTCTGTGTGTATGCCTTTTTGAAATGTGCTGCAAATGAATTGGCAATTTCGAATGGATCGTCAAATTTTCGGTCTTCGTATTCCATTTCAGTTGGAAGATCATTTTTTGTGTTGTTACACGCTCTGACGTATTCAAAAAATTTCTGAGGATCTTCATTTATCAGCTGTTCCATTTCGAGTTTGTAAATCCTAAAAGCAAATCGAGATTGTTTTTTATATTCACGACGTAATTTGATATGTTGGTTTCTTCACACAGAAAAGAATCCCCGGAAATTTTGGGTGTTCGCCGTAAAATTTGACATTTATATTTCTATATACATCATAAATTTCTATATACATTTTACCGGCAACACTTCAATTTTCCGGGCGATGACATATTTTCAAACATTTTATCAAATACTATGTATATTTTACCGCTTGAAATGACAGATGGCGCTAATTTCTGTTGGAATATTTGAAATTATGTCATCGCCCGGAAAATTCAAGTGTTGCCGGTAAAATGTATATAGAAATTTATATATAAATGTCAAATTTTACGGCGAACACCTAAAATTTCCGGGGATTCTTTTCTGTGTGTTATCACATCAGTCGGATCAAATTTCTTCTTGCTGTGCAATTTGTTAACACGATTCTTCATATTTATTAGTTCACGGCTAAACCACTTTGGATGATTGGACTCTTTTCTGGTTTTGACTTCAACATTCATTTCAATTGCAATGTTAATTCTCGAATACAACTGGTCAACTGCTGCATTCAGATCGGGTTCGTTGATAATACTGCTCCAGTCGGCATTTGAGAAATAATCATTCATTGCATTGTAATCAGCGTTCTTGAAGTCTTTGTACGAACTTTGATTTTCGGCTTTCTTTTCAATTTTTTCATGGATGATTACTTCAAGCGCTTGATGATGTGATTCTTTCTTTGCTATGTCGCTGTCATTTTTGTTGCATGTGAACAAGTTGGGTTCATTGGTCCATATTAAATCCAGCCACCGATTGTTGTTGTTGTGATGTGTGCATATTTGATGCAATCCAAGCTCGTTGCAAGTGTCGAGCACGATTCTTTCTTTCTCACTCACCGCATTGATAGCCACTGCTACATTTGGATTGTGTTGAAAAATGTCATCAGGATCATAATCAGCATTGTTGTTGCATGTGTACCAGATCAGATTCCGGAGATTGAAATCACCCGATACCAACAACACATCGTTTTGATTTGCTTTAGAAGCGACTTCACGTAGTGCATTAATGTTTGCTTTGTAGACTTCAAACGGTGAGTCTGGTCGAATGTATAGCTGGATCAGTATTAAATTTCTGCCATTATACTTGACTTTTGCCCATACTTGTTCCGCTCCAAGATTCTGGCGAAGAAACGCTATATGGTGCAGAATAATAATAATGTTCGGCTGTTCCAATACATTGTGGTTGCAACGATTTTTCTACTGCAATTAGTACACCACCCCAGCCTTTCTTCTTGACTCGCTGATATTTTTCAGTGTCCGCAGATCTGTCACAGCGAAACACTTCGAAATTTTGTGGAAAAAATTCAGAAGAGGCGACATCAGGACTGAGGTGTGATTCGCTCAACATGTAAAAAAGGAAAGACGACGCAAGCACTTCAGCAAGAAAGTTTATCGCTTTTTCTTTATCTTTGATGCCATTCATATTATTGCAATACATTGCAGCTTCATCCAACATTGGAACTACATTATTGAATAGATGTTGTTGAAGTGGCTGCTGAATGTGAAATGATGTGGCGAAAAGTGGATTTAAACAGAATGATGAGGTGGAGAAGGCTGGGTTTAACTGTGATAAAATGGCTGAGGTTGTGCATACATTAGCATTTGTGGTGGTAGATGTTGTGGCATTTGCATTGGAATTTGTGATGGATGATGATGCATTTGTTGCAAACCTGGTATCACATACGGCGGATGGAAAAATGGTTGCTGCAGAAAAGGAGCAGGTTGCTGCCACTGACTTAGCCGTTGGCTATACACATTTTGATTTTGAAATCTCCGATTGTGATTGTATGGGCGAGAGAAATTTTCAAAACGATGATTTCTGTTGGAATATCGTGTCTTTCGCTGATTGTCATTTTGCTCTCGTTGAAAATGTGCATTTGGTTTGCCTTTGGTTTGCCGATTGTTGTTGTTATCAGAATTATGTTGTGTTGTTCGTTTTTTTTCGGCGTTTTGTTTATTTTTCTTCTGAGCTGTTGGTCATCAGATTGCTTTTTCACTGGGTGAATGAATGGTTTCACGATGTAATTTGGATCCCAATCATCCAACAATGATCTTGTTGCAAACTTCATGGGACAAAGTTGAAATTTTGAAAGATGAAAAATTTCTTGAGTTACCTTTGAACCGTTTGTTTGGAATTTTCTCAACAGAAAAGGCATCAGTGTGAATTTCAGAGTTGGCAATGATAATGGCAGTTACATCATCGGAGGTAGCATCTTTCGGCAAACGAGAAACATGAATTGAATAAATATCATTTATCGGTGTGATTTTTTGTGGCCCCGGTGTTTTTTTCGGATTGGTGTTTTTGTTGTCACTATGACTAGCTGAAGATGATGCACCTAAATCAATTAAACCATTATTCAATTTGTTTTGTATCGATTTGTTGACAGATTTAACGATTTCTTCACTCAATCGCTGAATGGATACTTCTCTGTGCTCCATTTCAGTGGTTATCTTGTTGAACTTAGTTGCACAGCAATGACATGTTATTCCGAATATTGAATCAGCGCTGAACATTTGAAGAAATTCGGAATATTTGCTGGGTTTGTCCGATAATATCTTCCATTCGAAAGTACCATCACTTCTTACAGTTTTAGACATCAGTTCAAACGCATGCAATAACTCCTTCGTTCTCAATTCATCAAGCTGGCGTAGACACTCAACAAATATTTTTTTACCACAAAACCGGCAATTCAGAGACCATCCATAATATCTGGATCCATTACAATTGTTTGTTTCACAGCTGTGTGGTTGTGTTGTTGACATGTTGAGGTTATATTGCTGCGAGTTCAGTGTTATGATTTTAATGTTTTTATTTCACCGTTTAATTTATGTTGACTAGTTCAATAAAATTATATTTACAAATAATACACGTAGTGAAATACTGCCCGATCGGAAAACCTATTGCTGCCAGTCCTAACAACCTCGAAACAGCACTGTGGCAAACCGATTGTATTCACTGTAAACAGTCTTGAAAATAATCTGCTTTTTTCCTTTTTAATTTTGTACTATTCTCCTGAACTTCACTTTTTCCGATGAAATTGTCATTTAAACTTTCATGTCGTAGCAAATAAAAGTTGGGAACAGTTTGAGATATTTAAAAAAAAAACGAAAATAAATTATTTTATTGGAGAGCGGTGAAAAAGTCGATGTTTACAGTTTTGACAGCTCAAAAGCTTTTCAAAATGTAAATATTGTAAATATAAAATAATATTTATACTAAATAAACCACCTCTGGCGAAGAAACGCTGTACGGTGCAGAATAATAATAATAATAAAGAAATCAACTGATTTGTTTATACTTTTTACGCCGTTCAAATTATTACAGTATATCAAAACGTCATCAAGCATTGTATGACTTACATTATTATTATTATTATTCTGCACCATACAGCGTTTCTTCGCCAGAGGTGGTTTATTTAGTATAAATAAAAATATTCTGGTATATTTACAATATATACAATATTAAATTAAATTCAATTTCTCCAAATTCGGTTTCTCTTAAAATATTCAGCTACTCTCTGTTTTACAGTACTTGTACTTGCATTGAAATCAATTAAATAAGTATCACAACTCGGAATCAAAGTAATATTACATTCATTTGGAAAATTTGGTGGCTTGATAGGAACGAAGTATTTATAAAATTCGTTGTATGTACTCAGCATATAATTTATAGTTTCAAACTTGGCATAATTATTACGATGCATCGGCAATAGTAGAAAATCTGAGTCTCTCGTCCAATGTCGCGGTGTTTTAAAATTAATTTTGCTCAAAATGTATTTCGATGACGTATGACCACCAATCACATTATGGACGAGTGATATTTGGGCTATTTTTCTTCGTTCTTCCAGCGTAATCATTTGTAATTCAAGCAGTCGGCATTCGTACGGTGGTTTCCTGAATCTTTGTGGCTTTTTCATTTTGCGTAGAGCGAACAATAAAAATTGCTTCTGGATCGATTCAATTCGTGCAATCTTTTCAGCGGTGTATGGATTCCAAACTTGGGAAGCATATTCCACAATCGGCAATACAAATGTGGAAAACAATTTCTTTATGGTCCATGGATCATCAAATTCATATCCAAACCGTTTAATCCATGCTAAACGTGATTTCGCTTTGGCTGTAATGTACTCAATATGTGCGTTAAAATTCAATTTATGGTCAAGTATTACTCCTAGATCCTTTATCACGTGGACCCGATCAATTTTTTCGTTGCCAATGGAATATTCGAAGTTAAATTTTAAGATCGCGCGATGAAAAGACGCAAATTTGGTCTTGGATACATTCAACTTCAGCTGATTTCTTTTGAAGTATTCTACAAGCCTATTTAGGTCAGCTTGTAATTCCAGACAATCATCATAATGTTCGATGTGTTTCCACAGGCGAGTGTCATCAGCGAATGACTGAAGAATTGAGTTGCTGACGTGTTTTGGCAAATCAATGATGAATAGTAGAAACAATGTAGCACCAATCGGGTATCCTTGTCCTGTTCCCGATGTAACATCAATGGGGCTCGACATGTCATTATTCAGTTTGACAATCTGTTGGCGACCATGCAAATACGATTCAATCCACTTGAGCAACTGTTGATTCAATCCCATAATATTCAATTTGCGGATCAGTAAATCGACATTGACCGAATCGAAGGCCTTCGCAATATCCAAATAAATTGCATCAGTCTGTACTTTGTTTTCCATGCCCAAAATTGCACACGATACAAATTCAGCCAAATTTGTGGTTGTAGATTTTCCTTTCAAAAATCCGTGTTGACTCTCATCAATGATATGTTTCATGTGATAATTAAGGTGTTTAGCAACTATTGAATCAAGCAACTTTGGTATTACACACTGCAGGGCTACGCCACGATAGTTCTCAACTTTTTTCCTTACACCACTTTTGTGAACTGGTCTTACAAATGATTTTCTCCAAATCTGAGGGACAATACCAGTTTCCAACGATTGCTTTAGCATGTGTGTGATAGGTTTTAGTAGTGCTGGCATACACTTTTTGATGAGAATATTTGGTATTCCGTCAGGTCCTGACACCATGTTGCTTGGGAGATCAT
>NW_022600602.1:0-2707 GCF_009176505.1 Sitodiplosis mosellana | reverse complement strand
AGAAATACGAAAACAACGCAGAAAAAAAATGAAAAATTTCGTCATAAAACGAAAAGATATTGAAATCGTTTTTTTCGCTCGAATTTGTGTGCCAAGTTTAACTACGTAAGCCAGAAATATTTTCGCCTGACTTTCATTTTCTGGTGCGTCAATTGCTTGCATTTTAGTCATAACTGTATATTCGTATGATTTCGATGAGTCATTTGTTTTTCAAAGTAAGCAGATCGAAGCGTTTGTCTAATTTTCTTGCTTATAAACTATATTGAAGCCTTCAGACAAATATTTTCCAATGCCAAAATACAAAAGAGAAAGGAAAAAAACTTGCTCCAAACATTTTTCCATCGATATGAACCGAAAATACGAAAAAACGGGAAAAAATTGATAGGAAAATATTGGCAAAAAATGGTGATCGGAAAATTTGATTCGGTTGAAAAATGTCTCATTTCCTCTGCTTCTTTGTGAAAAATAAGAAAAAATAGGTCAACCAATTTAGCTGACGCACCCGATAATTTCATTGGGGTGATGAAATACAAGCTGAATTTCATTGGTTTCGTCGGCCATGATTGCATGGACTTTGTTCGACCTTATTCTCGCAATAAGCTGTGATTTTATGCATATGTGCGAATTGGATTGAAAAGAATATTGATTTATTCGATTTACTTACGTTTTATTTTTATTTGATCACTTTTCACAATTCAATTTGGAATTATATTTATTTAACAAGTTTTTCTTCAGAGACGCAGAGATCTGTTCACTTCGAATAGTACACAATGTATGTTTCAGAACGACGCATTCACTTGTATTTTATTATACATCCACAGTCGATTCTATTGTCGACCTTATCGCTCAACGAAAAACCCAGATGAGTGTGCAGGGCAGAAAGGGACAACGATACGAACATGACGTTTCACTTTGGACCGAAAGTCATTTTGAACGTTTCCTATATTTAGTACGAATGATGAAATTGTTATTGCCATTTCGCCAAAAGAAAATATCAATAAAGTGATCTGAGAAAATATTTTACTCCGCATATGAATAATTCAAAATGCTGGCCAAAAATTCAGTTTCAAAATTACATTGATACATGTAATTAATTCCAAAAAAAGCTAAAGAGTTGGTTGCATCAAGCGGATAAAATTGCTGCGTACTTTGTGAATTCATGCAGCCAATATCCAAACATTAGTACCATTGTTACATCGATTTTTAGTACGAAATACAACACGAATGACATTTCAACCAAAATTGTTTATATGTGTCATTGCGGCTTGACTATTTGCTTCACCGTCGAAACACAATCACTCTAATAGTCGATTTAAGTTATATTCCAAAAATTGATTTGATTTAAAAATCTTAAATATCATCAGATTGAACTGAATTTTGTTCTATTTCATAAGCTGTAAAGGTATGAAAAAAGAGCGTATTTAATATATTCAGAGAAAATGAACGCTGCAGTATTTTTGCTTTGTCACACTCAACCAACTTAACCTCAAAAACATTTCTGTGGCTATTTCCAACTAGTTTATAAATAATACTCCAAGTTATTGACTTTGTATCGTAAACGATTTATTCGGAAAAATTTGCTATTGGTTTCAGATGTTTCTTACTCGTTCGGAATACGATCGTGGTGTCAACACATTTTCACCAGAAGGGCGTCTATTCCAAGTCGAATATGCCATAGAGGCAATCAAATTGGGATCAACAGCGATCGGCATTCGCACGCCTGAAGGAGTCGTTATGGCTGTAGAGAAGCGAATCACATCTCCACTCATGGAACCATCAACGGTTGAGAAAATCGTCGAAGTAGATCGGCACATCGGGTGTGCAACATCAGGATTGATGGCTGACGCAAGGTACACATGCAAATGCTCACATTTATCGATAGAAAATGGAATTTTCACATTTATTTCAATTTTTAATTTCAGAACATTGATTGATCGTGCCCGTGTTGAATGCCAGAATCATTGGTTCGTCTATAACGAACGTATGTCGGTCGAGTCATGCGCCCAAGCAGTATCAACCTTAGCCATTCAATTTGGTGACAGTGCCGATGGTGGTTCAGCCATGAGTCGGCCGTTTGGTGTGGCTATTCTATTCGCTGGCGTTGAAAATCGCTGGCGATCCGCAGCTTTGACACATAGATCCATCGGGAACATATATTCGCTATGAAAATTTTAAATTCTTTCTCGCTTTCTATAGGACGATTGTATATTTGTCGATGATTTATGCTCTGGGCACCGTGGTGCTAACACTAGGAGCCGTGCCCACATTAAATCTTCCTACAAATCAAGTGACTGTGCTGGGTTTGCTGTTAATTGCCATGAGCACGGGTGGTACAAAACCGAATGTGTCGGCATTTGGTGGTGATCAATTCAAATTGCAAGAGCAAGCGAAGCATTTAGCCACCTTCTTCTCGTTAATAACGAGTCGTTATTCTATCTGTCAATCAATTTTGGATCCATGATTTCGACATTATTGACGCCGATATTGCGTGAGAACTTGCACTGCTTTGGCGAGCTCAGCTGCTATTCGCTCGCATTCGGCGTGCCGGGAGCATTGATGGTCATTTCGATTCGTAAGTTTGCTTCACTTTCATTTCCCGAACACGCACGAACGTTTCGAAAGTAATTTTAATGAAATTCTTCATTTGTTCTATTTATCCGCACAGTAATTTATGTGATTGGCAAGCCGTTTTATGTGCTGATCCCGC
>NW_022600601.1:0-2205 GCF_009176505.1 Sitodiplosis mosellana | reverse complement strand
TTGGGTATGTATAGCGAGACCGAAAAGATTTCCATAATTCAAAATGGGTTAAACGACCGATTACGCAATCTAGCAATGTCACATTCGTGGAGGATGGTGCAAGACATGGACTTGCACTTACGAACAGTAGAAGCGGCCGATGAATTGAGAAAGGAATCCGAGACCAAACCGATTAAGAAAATGTTCTTCGCACGGAGATCTATCAATGTCGTTGAGACCAGTGAAATGAATGTGAATGAAATTCCGAATAAATGTGATGAAGTGAGCGAGCATGAGTCTGAGGAAGAAGTGTTAAATTCCGATTGTCAAGCAATCCGTAAAACGCTAAATTTCAAGCTCGACAAGTCACACCTGTCAAAGAGTAAAGCGAATGTAGCGACGACTGTGAAGAAATCCGATGAAAATACCGAGCTAAGCGCTGAGGGCAACACGCGTAAGCTGAAACAGTTGTGCTACAATTGTAAGTCCGATGAACATTTGCTTCTTGATTGTTCAACCCCCATTGAACGAGTGTTTTGTTTCCGATGTGGGTGTGAAGGGGTTCGAGCTCCCGAATGTACGTGTCGTAAGCCAAAAAACTTGTAACGCGCCGCCTATTACGAAAACGTGATCGACGGCGTGCCATCCTACTCTCCCGCTCTATTTTAACCGAAGCAATCCCCAGAAAGTTCAAACATGTTGCATCGGCACGAATTAATTTAGAAGAGGATAATCGTCCATATCTTTTTGTAAGTATGCGCGATATCAAGAGTCGTGGTCTACTGGATAGTGGAGCACAATCATGTGTCATGAACCGACTCCTGTTTGAACGGTTGGAAAAGACAGGATTGAAATTATTTAACTGCAACATATATATCACTACAGCTGATGGCACAAGACACAAAGTCCTAGGGTATGTAAAGGTCCCATATATTGTTCGAAATGTAAAACGAATTATTCCCACCCTAGTTGTTGAGCAAGCCTCCGCCGAATTAATTCTAGGAATCGATTTCTGGAACGCATACCGAATTAAACCATGTTTCACGTCTAACATTTTCAATATTTAAGTAGCCAGCGGCGATTCGGTTGTAGGCTATGACCCGAATGAATGTAGTGTGAGTGAAAAAGATAATTACGAGTCTGACGTCATCCCTCCGAAATGTATAAATGTTGAGTTACCGCATGAACTGTCCGAAGAGGATAAAAGGCGGTTGGATGAAGTTGTAAAGAAATTTCCATTTTGCAACAAAAAAGGAAAATTGAATCAAACCCATTTGAAGTTAGCCCGAATTGATACTGGCGATGCGAAACCAACCCGTTGTCGGTTACGTATTGATCCGCCTCATAAACAAAAGATGATTATCGAAGAAATTGAAAGATTAGAGAGCAGAGGTATTATTCGAAAAGTTGAATCCGCTGAATGGTTGCATCCGATGGTAGCCGTTCCTAAGCCGAATGGAAAGTGGCGAATATGTCTCAACGCCCAGCGCCTTAACGCGGTAACGAAAAAGAATTCTACCCACAACAGAACGCTAATCGCATTTTAAGCCTAATCGGTAAAGCCAAATACATTTCAACCATCGATATGACAGACGCGTTCTTCCAAATCCCTCTCCACCCCGAGTCTCAAGAAAAAACAGCATTCGCAGTGCCCACTAAAGGCACATACGTGTACGAACGCTTACCAATGGGCTTAACAAACAGCGGCGCGGAGTTATGCTCTTTAATCGACTCACTGTTTGGGGCCGAATTTGAGCCTCACGTATTTCCTTACTTGGACGACGTTTTAGTCGTATCCGAAACGCTTGAGGAACATTTGGAGTATTTGTCGAAAGTCGCCGAAAAGTTTCGCTATGCCAATTTGTCAATTAGTGCCGAAAAATCCAAATTCGGGTACAAACGACTTCGATATCTCGGCCATATTATCGATGAAGAGGGCATAGCTATGGACAAAGCTCGAGTTGAGGCAGTAGAAAAGTTTCCCATTCCCCAGTGTCGTAAAGATGTGCAACGATTAATCGGTTTAGCGGGATGGTATCGTCGATTTGTGAAAGATTTTGCCGAAATAACTGCGCCAATAACCGAATTGTTGAGAAAGAAAGAGCGTTTTTTTGGACCGAGGAACGGCAAAATGCCATGAACCGATTGATCATTGCATTGACAACGGCACCTGTACTCGCCACACCCGATTATTCACTCCCATTTGAAATTCAAGCTGATGCTAGC